>NC_053500.1:141921450-141981450 GCF_905171775.1 Rana temporaria | reverse complement strand
CCCTCAACCCCGCCCCAATGGCTGTGCTGCTCTCAATCCATCCGCTCCAGCCAATCAGCGGCCAGGCTGAGCGGCGAAGAGGATCTCGGGACCAAGTGCGGGACTTTCGAGGGGTCAGGTAAGTAAAACGGGGGCTCGGGGGGGGCGACAGCATCAGATGTTTTTTCACCTTAATGCATAGATTGCATTAAGGTGAAAACAAGTTTTCCTTTACAACTCCTTTAACCCTAAGAGAAGAGAGAAAGCTTTCACTCGCTCTGAACTGCCGCTGTCAGGGGAGCCCCGGGTGCCGACTCATGGGGAGTGCCGTTGCCACCCAACATTTCCGGTGCCGCACTGTGCAACCCAAAAATAGAACGCAAGGCAGACACAGCACCTGCAGTGGGCACCGTTTGTTGACTGCACCCCCCCCCCCCCCCTCTAGTACACCACAGCTTGTAAGGTAAGTGTGCCGCAATGTGCAGGCATCAGAATCAAACATTCTGAAAACCACTAAAATGCCATATAAACATTAAACATTAATGTCCTTTCAAAAGTCATTTTGTAACATTTAATAATTTGCAGCTCTCAGTAATATAATCCCCGGTGATCCTGCCACGAGGGTCATTCTTTGGGTGCTTCCTCTTACAGGGTGACAACCCTCTGTCCTTGTCTCCCAAATGTGCTCCTGCGTTGTCACCCCGCCACACGTTTTTTTTTTTTCAAACTTGCGTTCCCTTACCACTTGCCGACCTCCTCATGTACATATACGTCAGCAGAATGGCACAGACAGGCACATTGGCGTACCTGTACGTCCTCTGCTTGACGTGGGTCGGGGATCCGATCGGGACCGCCCCCCCCCCGGTACATGCGGCGGTCGGTAAGCCTCAGGGAGCGATCCGGGACAACGGCACGGCTATTCGTTTATAGCTGCTCCGTCGCGATCGCTCCCCGGAGCTGAAGAACGGGGAGAGCCGTATGTAAACACGGCTTCCCCGTGCTTCACTGTGGCGCTGCATCGATCGAGTGATCCCTTTTATTAGGGAGACTCGATCGATGATGTCAGTCCTACAGCCACACCCCCCTACAGTTGTAAACACACACCAAGTGAACACTAAATGTTACAGCGCCCCCTGTGTTTAACTCCCAAACTGCAACTGTAATTTTCACAATAAACAATGCAATTTAAATGCATTTTTTGCTGTGAAAATGACAATGGTCCCAAAAATTTGTCAAAATTGTCCGAAGTGTCCGCCATAATGTCGCAGTCACGAAAAAAATCGCTGATCGCCGCCATTAGTAGTAAAAAAAATAAAAAAAATAAAAATGCAATAAAACTATCCCCTATTTTGTAAACGCTATAAATTTTGCGCAAACCAACCGATAAACGATTATTGCGATATTTTTTTTTACCAAAAATAGGTAGAAGAATACGTATCGGCCTAAACTGAGGAAAAAATAAATTTTTATATATGTTTTTGGGGGATATTTATTATAGCAAAAAGTAAAAAATATTGCAAAATTGTCGCTCTATTTTTGTTTATAGCGCAAAAACTAAAAACCGCAGATGTGATCAAATACCACCAAAAGAAAGCTCTATTTGTGGGGAAAAAAGGACGCCAATTTTGTTTGGGAGTCACGTCGCACGACCGCGCAATTGTCTGTTAAAGCGACGCAGTCCCGAAATGTAAAAACACCTTGGGTCTTTAGGCAGCAATATGGGCCGGGGCTTAAGTGGATAATCACAAAAGAGGCTGCAGGAGATCAACATCAAGATAATAGGTAAAACCAGTATATCAAAAGTCATTTGTTTATGATACACGGATAGCAAAGTAACGCCACACAGTGAGGATGTTCAGCTACTTTAAATCCTAATTGGATCGTCCTCTGAAGAGTGCAGAGCGTTCTGATTTTTATTTTCTTCTCCTCCTTAAACATTTCATCATTTGATATCAGAGAATTACATTCGGTCACTTGAGTCTTTTTATTTTTCGCACCCCTCCTGGAGGAGAACTTCAACCTGCAGATCAGATTTTCATCAAGCGGTGGCAGTAGGCCTCCTAGAATCGTCTTGTCTGGTTCAGGTCTGATACCTAAACTCCTAATTATTAGGATGTTAGGTGAGTTTAACTCCCAAGCGTCTGGTAGGATTTTCGGAAAGAATACGCTTTATGCCCCCTTGTTATTATAACATGTAGGCAGTGGCGGCTGGTGCTCAACATTTTTGGGGGGCGCAAACAAACTGAAAAAAAAAAAAATCAATTGCTGCCATTGTGCCATCAAATGCAGCTACTGTACCCAACAATTATTGCCAGTTTGCCCATCAATTGCTACCAGTGTGCCCCATCAATTGCCGCCAGTGTGCCCATCAGTTGCTGCCAGTGTGCCCATCAATTACTGTCAGTGTGCCCCATCAATTGCTGCCAGTGTGCCTATCAAGTACTGCCAGTGTGCCCATCAATTACTGCCAGTGTGCCCCATCAATTGCCGCCAGTGTGCCCATCAATTACTGCCAGTGTGCACCATTAATTGCTGCCACTGTGCCATCAAACGCAGCTACTGTAACCATCAATTGTTGCCAGTGTGCCCATCAATTGCTACCAGTGTGCCCCATCAATTGCCGCCAGTGTGCCCATCAATTGCTACCAGTGTGCCCCATCAAGTACCGCCAGTGTGCCCCATCAAGTACTGCCAGTGTGCCCCATCAATTGCTGCCAGTGTGCTCATCAATTACTGCCAGTGTGCACCATCAATTGCTGCCAGTGTGCCCCATCAATTACTGCCAGTGTGCCCATCAATTGCCGCCAGTGTGCCCCATCAATTGCCGCCAGTGTGCCCCATCAATTGCCGCCAGTGTGCCCATCAATTGCCGCTACTGTGCCCCATCAATTGCCGCCAGTGTGCCCATCAATTGCCACCAGTGTGCCTCAATAATTACCGGCAGTGGGCCCTATCAGGTTCTGCCAGTGTGCCCCATCAATTGCTGCCAGTGTGCCCCACAAATTACTGCCAGTGTGCCCAATCAATTGCTGTCAGTGTGCCCCATCAATTACTGCCAGTGTGCCCCATTAATTGCCACCAGTGTGCCCCATTAATTGCCACCAGTGTGCCCCATCAAATGCTGCCAGTGTGCCCCCCACCCGGCACGTACCTGTCTTGGGTCACGGCGCTGTCCTCCACGCTCCCTCAGAGTCCTCGATGTCTTCTCCCGTCCTCTTCCCGTCTTCTGCTATGATTGGACGCCTGGTAGGCATCCGAATCAAAGTGCCAGTTGTTTCAGCCAATCAGGTGACAGGTAACCAGACCCGAGCACTTGATTGGCAGAGAGGCGGGTCAGTGTTAGGAAAGCGATTTATTCCAATATAGAATAATAATTGGGGACGCAGAGAAAAGATATCTAACATTGAAGACAAAGCAGATACACTGTCCATGACGGGAAATGACGGGCAGGGCCGCCATCAGGGGGTACAGGCAGTACACCTGTAAGGGGCCCGCATGGCAACCCCCCTTTTTTTCTTTTTTTTGGAAGGGGCCCGGAGGCCCCCAGGGCCCCCGGATGGCAACCTCCCCCCCCCCTTTTTTTGTATACTTTTTTTATATTTACATTTATTTTTTATAGGGGGCCCAGAGGTCCCCGGGGCCCCCCCTGCTTTTCAACTTGATGACCCCTCCCCCAGCTTCTCAATCCGTGCCCCCCCGCTTATCAATTTGCGGCAGCACCCCCCTCCCCACCGGTTCTCTGCTCCAGGGGGCCCATGCCTGAAGCTGTGTAAGGGTCCCCAAAATTCCTTGATGGCGGCCCTGATGATGGGAAATCACGGGGAATGACAGGGAATGACAGGGGAATCACGGGGAATGAGAGGGAATGACGGGGAATGACAGGGGAATCACGGGGAATCACGGGGAATGACAGGAAATCACATGGAATGACAGGGAATCATGGGGAATAATGGGAAATCACGGGGAATGACGGTGAGTCACAGGGAATGATGGGGGAAATCACAGGGAATGATGGGAAATGACAGGGAAATTGTGGGGGAATGACGGGAAATCACATGGAATGACAGGGAATCATGGGAAATCACAGGGAATGACGGTGAGTCACAGGGAATGACGGGGAATAACAGGGAAATCACGGGGAATGATGGGGAATAACAGGGAAATCACAGGGAATAACAGGGAATGATGGGGAATGACGGGGAATCACAGGGAATGATGGGGAATGACGGGGAAATCACGGGAAATGACGGGGAATAACAGGGAAATCACGGGGGAATGATGGGGAATAACAGGGAAATCACTGGGAATGACGGGGAAATCACGGGGAATAACAGGGAAATCACAGGGAATGATGGGGAATGACAGGGAAATCACGGGGAATAACAGGGAAATCACGGGGAACGATGGGGAATGATGGGGAATAACAGGGAAATCACGGGGAATGACGGGGAAATCACGGGGAATGACAGGGAAATCACGGGGAACGATGGGGAATGATGGGGAATAACAGGGAAATCACGGGGAATGATGGGGAATGACAGGGAAATCACAGGGAATAACAGGAAAATCACGGGGAATAACAGGGAAATCACGGGGGAATGATGGGGAATGACAGGGAAATCACGGGGAATGACGGGGAATAACAGGGAAATCACTGGGAATGATGGGGAATGACGGGGAATAACAGGGAAATCACTGGGAATGATGGGGAATGACAGGGAAATCACGGGGAATAACAGGGAAATCACGGGGAATGATGGGGAATAACAGGGAAATCACGGGAAATGATGGGGAATGACAGGGAAATCACAGGGAATGATGGGGAATGACAGGGAAATCACAGGGAATGACGGGGAATAACAGGGAAATCATGGGGAATGACAGGGAAATGACAGGGAATGACAGGGAAATCACTGGGAATGATTGGGAATGATTGGGAATGACGGGGAATGACAGGGAATAACAGGGAAATCACAGGGAATAACAGGAAAATCACGGGGAATAACAGGGAATGACGGGGAATAACAGGGAAATCACGGGGAATGATGGGGAATGACAGGGAAATCACGGGGAATAACAGGGAAATCACAGGGAATGATGGGGAATAACAGGGAAATCACTGGGAATGATGGGGAATGACAGGGAAATCACAGGGAATGATGGGGAATGACGGGGAATAACAGGGAAATCACGGGGAATGATGGGGAATGACGGGGAATAACAGGGAAATCGCTGGGAATGACTGGGAATAACAGGGAATGACGGGGAATAACAGGGAAATCACGGGGGAATGATGGGGAATGACAGGGAAATCACGGGGAATAACAGGGAAATCACGGGGAATGATGGGGAATAACAGGGAAATCACGGGAAATGATGGGGAATGACAGGGAAATCACAGGGAATGATGGGGAATGACAGGGAAATCACAGGGAATGACGGGGAATAACAGGGAAATCATGGGGAATGACAGGGAAATGACAGGGAATGACAGGGAAATCACTGGGAATGATTGGGAATGATTGGGAATGACGGGGAATGACAGGGAATAACAGGGAAATCACAGGGAATAACAGGAAAATCACGGGGAATAACAGGGAATGATGGGGAATGACGGGGAAATCACAGGGAATGATGGGGAATGACGGGGAAATTACGGGGAATGACGGGGAATAACGGGGAAATCACTGAGAATGATGGGGAATGACGGGGAAATCACGGGGACTGACGGGGAATAACAGGGAAATCACAGGGAATGATGGGGAATGACAGGGAAATCACGGGGAACGATGGGGAATGATGGGGAATGACAGGGAAATCACGGGGAATGACGGGGAATAACAGGGAAATCACTGGGAATGATGGGGAATGACGGGGAATAACAGGGAAATCACTGGGAATGATGGGGAATGACAGGGAAATCACGGGGAATGACGGGGAATAACAGGGAAATCACTGGGAATGATGGGGAATAACAGGGAAATCAAGGGAAATGATGGGGAATGACAGGGAAATCACAGGGAATGATGGGGAATGACAGGGAAATCACAGGGAATGACGGGGAATAACAGGGAAATCATGGGGAATGACAGGGAAATGACAGGGAATGACAGGGAAATCACTGGGAATGATTGGGAATGACGGGGAATGACAGGGAAATCATTGGGAATGATTGGGAATGACGGGGAATGACAGGGAATAGCAGGGAAATCACAGGGAATAACAGGAAAATCACGGGGAATAACAGGGAATGACGGGGAATAACAGGGAAATCACGGGGAATGATGGGGAATGACAGGGAAATCACGGGGAATAACAGGGAAATCACAGGGAATGATGGGGAATAACAGGGAAATCACAGGGAATGATGGGGAATAACAGGGAAATCACGGGGAATGACAAGGAAATGACAGGGAATGATGGGGAATAACAGGGAAATCACTGGGAATGATGGGGAATGACAGGGAAATCACAGGGAATGATGGGGAATGACGGGGAATAACAGGGAAATCACGGGGAATGATGGGGAATGACGGGGAATAACAGGGAAATCGCTGGGAATAACAGGGAATGACGGGGAATAACAGGGAAATCACGGGGAATGATGGGGAATCACAGGGAATGACGGGGAATAACAGGGAAATCACGGGGAATGATGGGGAATAACAGGGAAATCACAGGGAATGACGGGGAATAACAGGGAAATCACAGGGAATGATGGGGAATAACAGGGAAATCACGGGGAATGATGGGGAATAACAGGGAAATCACGGGAAATGATGGGGAATAACAGGGAAATGACAGGGAATGATGGGGAATGACAGGGAAATCACAGGGAATGATGGGGAATGACAGGGAAATCACAGGGAATGACGGGGAATAACAGGGAAATGACAGGGAATGATGGGGAATGACAGGGAAATGACAGGGAAATCACTGGGAATGATTGGGAATGACGGGGAATGACAGGGAAATCACAGGGAATAACAGGAAAATCACGGGGAATAACAGGGAATGACGGGGAATAACAGGGAAATCACGGGGAATGATGGGGAATGACAGGGAAATCACGGGGAAAAACAGGGAAATCACAGGGAATGATGGGGAATAACAGGGAAATCACAGGGAATGATGGGGAATAACAGGGAAATCACGGGGAATGACAAGGAAATGACAGGGAATGATGGGGAATAACAGGGAAATCACTGGGAATGATGGGGAATGACAGGGAAATCACAGGGAATGATGGGGAATGACAGGGAAATCACAGGGAATGATGGGGAATGACAGGGAAATCACAGGGAATGATGGGGAATGACGGGGAATAACAGGGAAATCACGGGGAATGATGGGGAATGACGGGGAATAACAGGGAAATCGCTGGGAATGACTGGGAATAACAGGGAATGACGGGGAATAACAGGGAAATCACGGGGAATGACAGGGAAATCACGGGGAATGATGGGGAATGACAGGGAAATCACAGGGAATGACGGGGAATAACAGGGAAATCACAGGGAATGATGGGGAATGACAGGGAAATCACAGGGAATGATGGGGAATGACAGGGAAATCACAGGGAATGACGGGGAATAACAGGAAAATCACAGGGAATGATGGAGAATGACGGGGAATAACAGGGAAATCACGGGGAATGATGGGGAATGACAGGGAAATCACGGGGAATGACGGGGAATAACAGGGAAATCACTGAGAATGATGGGGAATGACGGGGAATAAAAGGGAAATCACAGGGAATGACGGGGAATAACAGGGAAATCACAGGGGGAATGATGGGGAATGACAGGGAAATCACGGGGAATGATGGGGAATGACGGGGAATGACAGGGAAATCACGGGGAATGACGGGGAATAACAGGGAAATCACGGGGAATGATGGGGAATAACAGGGAAATCACGGGAAATGATGTGGAATGACAGGGAAATCACAGGGAATGACGGGGAATAACAGGGAAATCACGGGGAATGACAGGGAAATGACAGGGAATGATGGGGAATAACAGGGAATGACAGGGAAATCACGGGGAATGACGGGGAATAACAGGGAAATCACGGGGAACGATGGGGAATAACAGGGAAATCACAGGGAATGATGGGGAATGACAGGGAAATCACAGGAAATCACGGGGAATAACAGGGAAATCACGGGGAATGATGGGGAATGACAGGGAAATCACAGGGAATCACGGGGAATAACAGGGAAATCACGGGGAATGATGGGGAATGACGGGGAAATCACGGGGAATGACGGGGAATAACAGGGAAATCACGGGGAATAACAGGGAATGATGGGGAATGACAGGGAAATTGCGGGGGAATGACGGGAAATCACATGGAATGACAGGGAATCATGGGGAATGACGGTGAGTCACAGGGAATGACGGGGAATAACAGGGAAATCACGGGGAATGACAGGGAAATCACAGGGAATGATGGGGAATGACAGGGAAATCACAGGGAATGACGGGGAATAACAGGAAAATCACAGGGAATGACGGGGAATAACAGGGAAATCACAGGGAATGATGGGGAATGACGGGGAATAACAGGGAAATCACGGGGAATGATGGGGAATAACAGGGAAATCACTGGGAATAACAGGGAAATCACGGGGAATGATGGGGAATGACGGGGAAATCACAGGGAATGATGGGGAATGACAGGGAAATCACAGGGAATGATGGGGAATAACAGGAAAATCACAGGGAATGACGGGGAATAACAGGAAAATCACAGGGAATGATGGGGAATGACAGGGAAATCACGGGGAATGATGGGGAATGATGGGGAATGACAGGGAAATCACAGGGAATGATGGGGAATGACAGGGAAATCACAGGGAATGACGGGGAATAACAGGGAATGATGGGGAATGACGGGGAATCACAGGGAATGATGGGAAATGACAGGGAAATTGCGGGGGAATGACGGGAAATCACATGGAATGACAGGGAATCATGGGGAATGACGGTGAGTCACAGGGAATGACTGGGAATAACAGGGAATGACGGGGAATAACAGGGAAATCACGGGGGAATGATGGGGAATGACAGGGAAATCACGGGGAATGACGGGGAATAACAGGGAAATCACGGGAAATGATGGGGAATGACAGGGAAATCACAGGGAATGATGGGGAATGACAGGGAAATCACAGGGAATGACGGGGAATAACAGGGAAATCATGGGGAATGACAGGGAAATGACAGGGAATGACAGGGAAATCACTGGGAATGATTGGGAATGATTGGGAATGACGGGGAATGACAGGGAATAACAGGGAAATCACAGGGAATAACAGGAAAATCACGGGGAATAACAGGGAATGACGGGGAATAACAGGGAAATCACAGGGAATGATGGGGAATAACAGGGAAATCACGGGGAATGATGGGGAATAACAGGGAAATCACAGGGAATAACAGGGAATGATGGGGAATGACGGGGAAATCACAGGGAATGATGGGGAATGACGGGGAAATCACGGGGAATGACGGGGAATAACGGGGAAATCACTGAGAATGATGGGGAATGACGGGGAAATCACGGGGAATGACGGGGAATAACAGGGAAATCACAGGGAATGATGGGGAATGACAGGGAAATCACGGGGAACGATGGGGAATGATGGGGAATAACAGGGAAATCACGGGGAATGATGGGGAATGACAGGGAAATCACAGGGAATAACAGGAAAATCATGGGGAATAACAGGGAAATCACGGGGGAATGATGGGGAATGACAGGGAAATCACGGGGAATGATGGGGAATGACGGGGAATAACAGGGAAATCACTGGGAATGATGGGGAATAACAGGGAAATCACGGGAAATGATGGGGAATGACAGGGAAATCACAGGGAATGATGGGGAATGACAGGGAAATCACAGGGAATGACGGGGAATAACAGGGAAATCATGGGGAATGACAGGGAAATGACAGGGAATGACAGGGAAATCACTGGGAATGATTGGGAATGACGGGGAATGACAGGGAAATCACTGGGAATGATTGGGAATGATTGGGAATGACGGGGAATGACAGGGAATAACAGGGAAATCACAGGGAATAACAGGAAAATCACGGGGAATAACAGGGAATGACGGGGAATAACAGGGAAATCACGGGGAATGATGGGGAATGACAGGGAAATCACGGGGAATAACAGGGAAATCACAGGGAATGATGGGGAATAACAGGGAAATCACAGGGAATGATGGGGAATAACAGGGAAATCATGGGGAATGACAAGGAAATGACAGGGAATGATGGGGAATAACAGGGAAATCACTGGGAATGATGGGGAATGACAGGGAAATCACAGGGAATGATGGGGAATGACAGGGAAATCACAGGGAATGATGGGGAATGACAGGGAAATCACAGGGAATGACGGGGAATAACAGGGAAATGACAGGGAATGATGGGGAATGACAGGGAAATGACAGGGAATGACAGGGAAATCACTGGGAATGATTGGGAATGACGGGGAATGACAGGGAAATCACTGGGAATGATTGGGAATGACGGGGAATGACAGGGAAATCACAGGGAATAACAGGAAAATCACGGGGAATAACAGGGAATGACGGGGAATAACAGGGAAATCACGGGGAATGATGGGGAATGACAGGGAAATCACGGGGAATAACAGGGAAATCACAGGGAATGATGGGGAATAACAGGGAAATCACAGGGAATGATGGGGAATAACAGGGAAATCACGGGGAATGACAAGGAAATGACAGGGAATGATGGGGAATAACAGGGAAATCACTGGGAATGATGGGGAATGACAGGGAAATCACAGGGAATGACAGGGAAATCACAGGGAATGATGGGGAATAACAGGGAAATCACGGGGAATGATGGGGAATGACGGGGAATAACAGGGAAATCGCTGGGAATGACTGGGAATAACAGGGAATGATGGGGAATAACAGGGAAATCACGGGGAATGATGGGGAATGACAGGGAAATCACAGGGAAATCACAGGGAATGACGGGGAATAACAGGGAAATCACAGGGAATGATAGGGAATGACAGGGAAATCACAGGGAAATCACAGGGAATGACGGGGAATAACAGGGAAATCACAGGGAATGATGGGGAATGACAGGGAAATCACAGGGAATGATGGGGAATGACAGGGAAATCACAGGGAATGACGGGGAATAACAGGGAAATCACGGGGAATGATGGGGAATGACAGGGAAATCACGGGGAATGACGGGGAATAACAGGGAAATCACTGAGAATGATGGAGAATGACGGGGAATAAAAGGGAAATCACAGGGAATGATGGGGAATGACGGGGAATAACAGGGAAATCACGGGGAATGATATGAAAATGACAGGGAATGATGGGGAATAACAGGGAATGACAGGGAAATCACGGGGAATGACGGGGAATAACAGGGAAATCACGGGGAATGATGGGGAATAACAGGGAAATCACGGGAAATGATGTGGAATGACAGGGAAATCACAGGGAATGACGGGGAATAACAGGGAAATCACGGGGAATGACAGGGAAATGACAGGGAATGATGGGGAATAACAGGGAATGACAGGGAAATCACGGGGAATGACGGGGAATAACAGGGAAATCACGGGGAACGATGGGGAATAACAGGGAAATCACAGGGAATGATGGGGAATGACAGGGAAATCACAGGAAATCACGGGGAATAACAGGGAAATCACGGGGAATGATGGGGAATGACGGGGAATAACAGGGAAATCACGGGGAATGATGGGGAATGACGGGGAAATCACGGGGAATGACGGGGAATAACAGGGAAATCACGGGGAATAACAGGGAATGATGGGGAATAACAGGGAAATCACAGGGAATGACGGGGAATAACAGGAAAATCACAGGGAATGACGGGGAATGACGGGGAATCACAGGGAATGATGGGAAATGACAGGGAAATTGCGGGGGAATGACGGGAAATCACATGGAATGACAGGGAATCATGGGGAATGACGGTGAGTCACAGGGAATGACGGGGAATAACAGGGAAATCACGGGGAATGACAGGGAAATCACAGGGAATGATGGGGAATGACAGGGAAATCACAGGGAATGACGGGGAATAACAGGAAAATCACAGGGAATGACGGGGAATAACAGGGAAATCACAGGGAATGACGGGGAATGACAGGGAAATCACAGGGAATGATGGGGAATGACGGGGAATAACAGGGAAATCACGGGGAATGATGGGGAATAACAGGGAAATCGCTGGGAATGACTGGGAATAACAGGGAAATCACTGGGAATGACGGGGAAATCACAGGGAATGACGGGGAATGATGGGGAATGAAGGGGAATAACAGGGAAATCACGGGGAATGATGGGGAATGACGGGGAAATCACAGGGAATGATGGGGAATGACAGGGAAATCACAGGGAATGACGGGGAATAACAGGAAAATCACAGGGAATGACGGGGAATAACAGGAAAATCACAGGGAATGATGGGGAATGAAGGGGAATAACAGGGAAATCACTGAGAATGATGGGGAATGACGGGGAAATCACGGGGAACGATGGGGAATGACGGGGAATAAAAGGGAAATCACAGGGAATGACGGGGAATAACAGGGAAATCACGGGGAATGACAGGGAAATGACAGGGAAATCACGGGGAATGACGGGGAATAACAGGGAAATCACTGGGAATGATGGGGAATAACAGGGAAATCACGGGGGAATGATGGGGAATGACGGGGAATAACGGGGAAATCACGGGGAACGATGGGGAATGACGGGGAATAACAGGGAAATCACTGGGAATGATGGGGAATGACAGGGAAATCACGGGGAATGATGGGGAATAACAGGGAAATCACAGGAAATGATGGGGAATGACAGGGAAATCACAGGGAATGATGGGGAATGACGGGGAATAACAGGAAAATCACAGGGAATGACGGGGAATGACAGGGAAATCACAGGGAATGATGGGGAATGATGGGGAATAACAGGGAAATCGCTGGGAATGACTGGGAATAACAGGGAAATCACTGGGAATGATGGGGAATAACAGGGAAATCACTGGGAATGACAGGGAAATCACAGGGAATGACGGGGAATAACAGGGAAATCACAGGGAATGATGGGGAATGACGGGGAAATCACAGGGAATGATGGGGAATGACGGGGAATAACAGGGAAATCACTGGGAATGATGGGGAATGACAGGGAAATCACAGGAAATCACGGGGAATAACAGGGAAATCACAGGGAATGATGGGGAATAACAGGGAAATCACAGGGAATGATGGGGAATAACAGGGAAATCACTGGGAATGACAGGGAAATCACAGGGAATGATGGGGAATAACAGGGAAATCACAGGGAATGATGGGGAATGACGGGGAATCACAGGGAAATCACAGGGAATGACGGGGAATAACAGGGAAATCACAGGGAATGATGGGGAATGACGGGGAAATCACAGGGAATGATTGGGAATGACAGGGAAATCACAGGGAAATCACAGGGAATAACGGGGAAATCACAGGGAATGATGGGGAATGACAGGGAAATCACAGGGAAATCACGGGGAATGACGGGGAATAACGGGGAAATCACAGGGAATGACGGGGAATAACAGGGAAATCACTGGGAATGATGGGGAATGACAGGGAAATCACGGGGAATGACAGGGAAATCACGGGGAATGACGGGGAATAACAGGGAATGATGGGGAATAACAGGAAAATCACAGGGAATGACGGGGAATCACGGGGAATGAGAGCGAATGACAGGGAAATCACGGGGAAATTGTGGGGGAATGACGGGAAATCACATGGAATGACGGTGAGTCACAGGGAATGATGGGGAATAACAGGGAAATCACAGGGAATGATGGGGAATGACAGGGAAATCACAGGGAATGATGGGGAATGACAGGGAAATCACAGGGAATGACAGGGAATCACAGGGAATGATGGGGAATGACGGGGAATCACAGGGAATGATGGGAAATGACAGGGAAATTGCGGGGGAATGACGGGAAATCACATGGAATGACAGGGAATCATGGGGAATGACGGTGAGTCACAGGGAATGACGGGGAATAACAGGGCAATCACGGGGAATGACAGGGAAATCACAGGGAATGACGGGGAATAACAGGGAAATCACTGGGAATGATGGGGAATGACAGGGACATCACGGGGAATGATGGGGAATGACGGGGAATAACAGGGAATAACAGGGAAATCATGGGGAATGATGGGGAATAACAGGGAAATCACAGGGAATGAAGGGGAATAACAGGGAATGACGGGGAATAACAGGGAAATCACAGGGAATGATGGGGAATAACAGGGAAATGACGGTGAATAACAGGGAATGACGGGGAATAACAGGGAAATCACAGGGAATGACAGGGAAATCACAGGGAATGACAGGGAATCACAGGGAAATCACAGGGAATGATGGGGAATGACAGGGAAATCACAGGAAAATCACGGGGAATGATGGGGAATGACAGGGAAATCACAGGGAATGACAGGGAATCACAGGGAAATCACAGGGAATGATGGGGAATGACAGGGAAATCACAGGAAAATCACGGGGAATGATGGGGAATGACAGGGAAATCACAGGGAATGACAGGGAATCACAGGGAAATCACAGGGAATGATGGGGAATGACAGGGATTCACAGGGAATGCCGACCAAAGCAAACACTGGCTTGAGATTAGGAGAAGGCTTCAGCTTTTACTGTTTCTTTCCAGTCGGGGTGCCCCTTTAATTCCGTTGATTTGGATTTCCAAGTCTGAGTTTTGATTGAAAAAAGATCTCCAGTGAAACCGAAGTCTCCTTATTAGAGGGGAAGCGGATGACGTCCCGTCCTTACACTCGCCAATTATTTTATTGTCTCTGTTGTTGAAGAGCCGCGGCCGATATAGAGAATGACAATGGGTCTGAGGAACAGAAAACCACAAGCTGATCTCGGGCGTAAGAGTCTCTAAGTACAGGAAGTCTGTACAATAATAGCCGCTAAATGGTGTAATTATGTCTTGGCAACGAGGGGAGGAGGGGAAATAATCCTCCCATAAAGGGGAACTCCGCCCTGTCTTCATTAAGCTATAGGTATAGGTGTGATCCGTGACTCCATATCATAGACCGGGGGACTCCAAACTACGGCCTGCGGGCCACATCCGGCCCGCTACAACATTTTCTCTGGCCCAAGTTAGGGTCAGGGGTGTATCCTCAATCATGATACAGATTCAGGATTCAGCAGAGACTGACAATGATCTCTGCTTCTGGTGTAAGGGGGGGGGGACTCTGATGTAAGGAGGGACTCTTATAGGGACTCAAGGGGGAACTCTAATGTAAAAGGGATCATGATGTGAGGAAAGGTTTTAATAGGGACCCTGATGTGAGGGAGGCCTCTGATGGGGACCCTGGTGTAAGGATGGACGCTCATGGGGATTCTGATGTAAGGGGGGACTCTGATGGGGACCCTGATGGAAGGAGGGACTCTTGTGGAGATTGAGGGTGATGTAAAGGGGGACTCTAATGTAAAGGAGACCCTGAGGTAAGAAAGGACTCTGATGGGGACCCTGATGTGAGGGATGACTCTGATTGGGACCTTGATGTAAGGAAGGGCTCTGATAGGGACCCTGATGTGAGGGAGGTCTCTGATGGGGACCCTGATTTAAGGGAGGAGTCTGATGGGGGACCTGATGTAAGGAGGGACTCTTCTGGGGATTATGGATGATGTAAAGGGGGACTCTAATGTAAAGGAGACCCTGAGGTAAGAAAGGGCTCTGATGGGGACCCTGCTGTGAGGGAGGACTCTGATTGGGACCCTGATGTAAGGGAGGAGTCTGATGGGGGACCTAATGTAAGAGAGGACTCTGATAGGGACCCTGATGTGAGGGAGGTCTCTGATGGGGACCCTGATGTGAGGGAGGTCTCTGATTGGGACCCTGATGTAGGGGAGGAGTCTGATGGGGGACCTGATGTAAGAGAGGACTCTGATGGGGACCCTGATGTAAGGAGGGACTTTGATGGGGATTATGGATTATGTAAAGGAGACCCCGAGGTAAGGAAGGGCTCTGATGGGGACCCTGCTGTGAGTGAGGACTCTGAGTGGGACCCTGACATAAGGAAGGGCTCTGATAGGGACCCTGATGTGAAGAAGGTATCTGATTGGGACCCTGATGTAAGAGAGGACTCTGATGGGGACCCTCATGTAAGGAGGGACTCTTATGAGGATTATGATGTATAGGGGGACTCTGATAGGGATCTTGATGTAAACAAAGACTCTGATGGGGACCCTAATGTAAGGGAAGACTCTGATGACAGGGGGGGGGCTCTGATGGGGACCCTGATGTAAGAGGGGCTCTGATGGGAAACCTGATGTAATGGGGACTCTGATAGGGACCCTGATGTAAGGAGGGACTCGGATGGGGACCCTAATGTAAGGGGGCTCTGATGAGGACACTGCTTTATATGGGGCTCTGATGGGGACACTGATGTAAATTGGGGCTCTGATGGTGACACTGATGTAAATTGGGACTCAGATGGGGGCTCTAATGTAAGGGAGGCTCTGATAGGGACCCTGATGTAAGGGCGGACTCAGATGGGGACCCTGATGTAAGGGCAGACTCAGATGGGGCCCCTGATGTAAGGGGGGCTCTGATAGGGACCCTGATGTAAGGGCGGACTCAGATGGGGACCCTGATGTAAGGGCAGACTCAGATGGGGCCCCTGATGTAAGGGGGGCTCTGATAGGGACCCTGATGCAAGGGCAGACTCAGATGGGGCCCCTGATGTAAGGGGGGCTCTGATAGGGACCCTGATGTAGGGAAGGACTCCGATAGGGACCCTGATGTAAGGGGGGCTCTGATAGGGCCCCTGAGCAGAACACAAAAACTGTAACTAACACTCCACCCCTATATGCGCTGAACTGTAATGAAGGCGTGGCTTGTAAAGCGCTCTCTTATACACGCCGCGTCATTTCACGACAAATCACTAAATATTCAGATTTGTTCGATCTGCAGAGATTATGGAAGTCATGACGCCTGCATTCATCCATCACATGACTCTCCGCCCCCCCCCCGCGCCCGTCCGACCGGCGCGATCCAATATTCCCGATAAACGCGCCGTCCGTTCCAGCCAGTGAAGAGTCTCTGCGGTGTTGCATTTAGAAGAAGCGGGTCAGTGCCAAATCCTAAGCATGCTAAATATATAAAAAATAAAAAAAAGCGAGACGCCTACTTTCCTTCAGACTTTTCACAGCGCGGGCCGCGAGTCAAGTAAAATATTACGTGGGCGTGTACATCCACAGAACACGTTCGGTTGTCAAAGCAAGCGTGGATACGCCGGGGCATTTCTAGAAATAGGAGATCGATGTTATCCAAATAAAGGAATGAAAAATTTGTCTGGTTTAAATTTTTTATGTGCTTTTTTTTTATTTTTTATTTTATTTAAGTGCTATTGGAAAGTTTGCCAGTCGGCGTAAGAAGTATAAAAAAATAATATCGCCGCTCGACGTGAAGCCAGACAGCTATTCTGTATAATATAAAATACAGAGAGTGGGGTAGATTCAAAGAGCAATTGCGCCTGCGTAACCATAGTTACGCAGCGCAATTGCTTACTTGCCTCGGCGTATCGAATGCTCCTGATTCAGAAAGGTCGATACGCCGACTGCAGCCTAAGATATGCGTGGCATAAGGCTTCTTATGCCATCGTATCGTAGGCTGCATTCTTACGATGACCGCTAGGTGGCGTTCCCGTAGTGGTCAGCGTATAGTATGCAAATTGCATACTAACGCTGATTCACAATATTACGCAAGCCCTGCGTACGCAGTTTACGTAGTTTACGTCCGTCGGGTTTCCGCGTAAGGCTGCTCCTGCTAATAGCAGGGGCAGCCAATGGTACCTATACCCGTCGTTCCCGCGTCGCGAAGTTTAAATTTTACGTTGTTTGCGTAAGTGAATCGTGAATGGCACTGGACGCCATTCACGTTCACTTTGAAGCAAATGACGTCCTTGCGACGTCATTTGCCGCAATGCACGTCGGGAAAGTTTCCCGACGGAGCATGCGCCCTACGCTCGGCGCGGGAACGCGCCTAACTTAAATGATTCCCGCCCCTACGGGATCATTTAAATTGCGCGCGCTTACGCCGGGCATTTTGCCGGAGCGCCCACGCAATTTACCCGTGAATCAAGGGTAGCGCAGATAATTTGCGGGGGCGCAGGGCAAAAACGGTGCCCTGCGCCTCCGTAAAAACTGCGCAAAGCTACCTGAATCTACCCCATTTTCTTATATAAAAAAAACACACATTGGGGAAGAACTGGGTGTCTTCTTTTTTACTGTCTTTTTATTTTTACTAACAATGTAACAATGTAACAATGTAACAACATAGAGAGAAGGATCTGGATTTTTAAGGCACAGAATATATTGAAATAGTATCAACTATATTGTACAAGACATTTTTTTTTTTTAACCACTTCAGCCCCGGACCATTTCGCTGGCCAAAGACCAGGCCACTTTTTTGCGATTTGGCACTGCGTCACTTTAACTGACAATTGCGCGGTCGTGCGACATGGTTCCCAAACAAAATATATGCCCATTTGCCTGTCCGTGCCATTCTGCCGACGTAAATGTTCGTGCAGCGGGCGGCAAGTGGTTAAAGAACAAAATAAAAAAATTGTTAAAACATAACAATTGGCAAGTAAATATTAACAGAGTTTTATGGATACAGCACTAGAAGATGGAGTTCCCAACATGTTTCGCCCATATCCATGAGAAAGGAATGTGGAGGTAGAGTGGTTAGTAAACATTATTTATTTGTAACAATAATATAAAACAGGTAAAGAAGTATTTTCTTATATATACATACACATGCACACATGACATAAACATAATGGATACATATATGTCAGCTTGGCAGCACGTAAGAGACAGTGAATATTAATAAAATGTAATACAAAGTGATTCCTATTAGCAGGCATTGGTACGCCATAGGCAAAAGAGCTGCTGTATGATAGATACACATTAATGGTTACATACTACTCAATGAATTTTGAATGTATAAAATATATATATATGGGTCAGTGAATAGGTAATGAGCCAGACTTCATGGAGCACCCCATGGAAACTCGACGCGTTTCACGGCTATATGCCATTCATCAGGAGTTGGGTACAGAAGTAAAGGGTCAGCTAGAACACTGTTGTAACGGAATGACCCTTGACACCCAAAGACTTTTGAAAGATGGGGGGTACTCCTGTGCCAGCGTCACTGATGACTCTTGGGTCTAGGGTCACCCTGTGCCCCTTTTGGGCATAGGGTGACTGATAAATGATAATTCATGTTTTGCAGGATATCTTGGAATATTACAGTTTGATTTCATGCTGACTCCCAACCGGTCAATACGAGTGTCTACTTCAATGCTTAACCTAGGCTGTTGAGATGCTAACTAAGTCTGCTATTATGGGATGTTAAAGTATCTTGCTGTGAAAGACATTCCATTGTGTGATGCTAATGAGACTGTTTTGTATGTGGAATGTGACTTGTCAAGCTGTAGTAATTACCTCCTCTAATTGCGGAGACGGGACGTCTGGGGGATGACTAATGATTAGCTCAACTGAATGTCATTGTCTAAGAGAAGGTGTATTGAAGCCCCCCATAGTGTGCTGTGTGGGTGGAGAGTTTCTTTGTCCCTGTGATTAACTTTAACATGCTGTACTGTATATAAGAAAGCTAAGATACCATTAAAGTTCGTTCATACATTTTGAAACCAGTAACAGAGCGTATGTCTCGTTATTCTGGGGAATGGAATGGATCGTGCCTGTCGGATTGTGGAGTGTCAGATAAGCTGTCGTGGCTGATGGAATGGGAATATCGTAAACGGTGGTGACCGTTACAACTGTGCTTGCCTAGCATCGAGGAAGAAGGGACCCCAAATGATTGCCTGTTCCGGAGCTGAGACACAGAACCCTACCCCAGCCAAGAAAACATCCACATAGCATGACTCGACTGCCACAACACATTCCGCATGTGTGGGTATAATTAGAAGTATGGTGGTGCGTGTGTGTATCCAGTGAATGGACTGTGTGTGTTGCCTCCCTGGTGTCCCTGGACGCATGTCCCCCAGAATTATGTCATGTCATCGCTTCCGGTTTACTGTTTTGAACAGCCAATTGTTGATACATGGTTGTGTGTCAAATCATCTTTGCTCCTCTCCCTACTTCCTGTCGCATCACTTTCTGCCCTGAGCTCATGAACCAGTCCAACGGGTTAATTAGCATTAGACTTGGGGAAGCTTAGCTTCTAAGAACAATTCACGGTCCTGAAAACGGTATTCCATATTTATGACAGCTTTACTTGGCTGTCCAGCCAGCTGGCAGATGCACCGGCTGGTCGCTCGGGTCTCCTCGTGCAACGGGAAAGCCGGAAAGAGCTGCAGAAGGCAGCAGGAGGAGTGACATCCCCTCCCGCTGCTTGTAATAGCAATCGAGCGGCTAGTAAGCCAGTCAAGTTCCTCCACCCCAAACTCGCTCATCCATGTCTTTATGGACCTTGCTTTCTGCACTGATACAAGTCATTTGGTGGAGGGGGGATTATGGGGTGGGGTTGTTTTTTAGGGGCTGGACTTCCCAAGGGAACTCTTAGGGCGTCAACATACCAAGACATTTTGGACAATTGCATGCTTCCAACTTTGTGGGAGGAGTTTGGGGACGGCCCCTTCCTGTTCCAACATGACTCCACACCAGTGTACAAAGCAAGGTCCATAAAGACATGGATGAGCGAGTTTTGGGTGGAGGAACTTGACTGGCCTTCACAGAGTCCTGACACCTTTGGGATGAATTAGAGCAGACACTGTGAGCCAGGCCTTCTCATCCAACATCAGTGCCTAACCTCACAAATGCGCTTCTAGAAGAATGGTCAAACATTCCCATAGACACCCTCCTAAACAAGGCTGATCCTAGGGTCACAGACACCTGGGTGCAGAAATATTTGTGGCGCCCCACATGGGCGTGGTCATCTTGACTAACTCCTCCCCTATTGCAAATGTTTCCTATGGCTACGACTCAAACACAGAGATGCTCCCTTAAGAAGTCTTCATATCCTCCCATGATCTTTTAACAATAAAGAGAATCAGTACACTAATGGGACCTGGAGGGGGGTCACTCTAATGGACACAGATAGGGCTTCTGTTAGAGAGTCTGTTAGAAAGAGCCCCCAGACATTACTCGGAGAGCATTTCTGGGAGTGCACAGGATGATTGGCAGCAGCTCCGGCCAACCCTGAAGCCTCTCATCACACCGCCTATGGGAGAAAAGCCGACACACGCAGAGGAGGCGGGGCAGACAAGAGACTTCTCCACGCGCACCGGACAGAATAATTAGTGGAGCCTAGTACCGTGTTCCGGTACTAGGCTCCGCTGCGGTTCCCAGCCCGAATTCCGGGGACAGCGGGAGGTATGCCCTCTTGTCAGTTGCCAGCAGAGAGAGCAAGCGGGATGGGGAACCACAGCACCCGCTACATGCGCTCCGCCTCTGGACACAAACAAAAGGAGGAAGGGGTGCACTCTGGAGCTTCGGCGCCCTCACCTCTGCGGCGCCTGGGTGCGGAGCACCCTGCGCACCCTGCCTAGGATCGGCCCTGCTCCTAAACCTTGTGGACGGCCTTCCCAGAAGAGGTGAAGCTGTTATAGCGGCAAAGGGCGGGGCCAACTCAACATTGAACAATACGGACTAAGACTGGGATGCCATTACTGTTCAGGGGGCAGATTCATCAAAGAGATACGACGGCGGATCTCCTGATCCGCCGTCGTACCTCTGAGTCCAGCCGGTCGGATCTATGAGGCTGATTCATAGAATCAGATTCCTCATAGATCTCCCTTAGATCTGACTGGTGTAAGTGATTTACACCAGTCGAATCTTAGGCTGCAATCTACCGCCGGCCGCTAGGTGTCGTTGCTTTTTTTAACGCGTCGGATATGCAAATGAGGAGAACAGCCGATTCAAGTCTGTACGCCCGCCCGTCGCTTTTTTTTAACGTCGTTTGCGTTCGGCTTTTTCCGGCGGATAGCTACCCCTGCTATATGAGGGGTAGCTAATGTTAAGTATGGCCGTCGTTCCCGCGCCGAGATTCAAATTTTTACGTCGTTTGCGTAAGTCGATCGGGAATACGGATGGCCGCAATTGACGTAGCCGCCGCAAACAATGACGTCCTAGCGACGTCATTTGGAGCATGCGCACTGGGAAATTTCGCCGGCGGCGCATGCGCAGTTAAATCGGCGCGAGAACGCACCTGATTTAAATTGTACACTCCCCCTAGCCGCGGAATTTGCATTCCGCCGGGGGAGTTAGGATCCGACGATGCAATTTTCGAGGTAAGTGCTTGATGAATACTGCACTAGCCTCGCTAAATTGCACCGGCGGATCGTAAAACACGTAGATTGAGCGGATCTAAAGATCCGCTAATCTACATGAATCTGGCCCCAGGTGTGCGTGTAAAGGCCGGCGTCCCAATACTTTTGGTAATATGGTGTATATAATTCAGAAGCACATACAGCATTGCTGTTTGCCCGGAGTTCGGCATTAACTCAAGTTTCTTGTGTGTGAGATTTCTTCCCCCGCATAGTATTTTTATTAGCAGCCGAGGTTTGGTTCCTTGTTTTGTATTCGGTGAAGTTTTATTAGAATCTCAGTATTTATCTTGGTCCCTTCACTGTCCAAAATATAATTTTATGATGGTTTTGCAGCAGAATTTACATGCCTGCAGCCATTCAGCTTTCATCACTTCCATAAGATTTGTGAGCAGTTATTTCTAAAGCGGTCTAGCCTTAAAGTTTTTACTTTTTTTTCTATTGCAGAGATATCCACCCATCAGGAAACAAATAGAAGTCCCAGAATAAATCTCTAATAATGTGATGTCTGTAGACTACACGCAGCCGGACCGCACCTACGACAGGGAACATGGACGCCCATTACCGCAATGACGCCAGGGAGATCGAAACTCTTAATGGATGAGATTTTATTTGTTTAAGCACTGTGTATAAAAAAGTAACTATTGTAATTTAAAATAAAATTTTTTTTTCTGTTGATCTCCCCCCAGGGCCGATCCTAGGCAGGGTGCACAGGGTGCATTGCACCCAGGCGCCTGTAGAGGTGGGGGCGCCGAACATCTAACAGACTCTCTAACAGAAGCCCTCTCTGTGTCCATCACAGAGGCCCCCCTCCAGGTCCCAATAAAGTACTCTGCTTCTCTTCCTGTATTTTGTTTATTGTTAAGAGATCATGTAAGGATCCCAGGGTAATGAAGACTTTGTGGGGGAGCATCTCTGTGGTGGAGTCATTGCCATAGAAACATTTGTAAAAGGGAGGAGTTAGTAAAATGACGACGCCCATGTGGGGGCGCCAGAAATATTTCTGCACCCAGGCGCCTGTGACCTTAGGATCGGCCCTGTCTCCCCCACTCTCTCTGAGACAGATTTTGTCTACATTTACTCGCTCAAGTGCTTCCTGATGGTGGTGACAACGGTGTGTTACTATGACTATTTTAGTGATTTTTATATCATCAATATGGAATGCCGTTTTCAGGACCGTGTATTGTTCTTAGAAGCTAAGCTTCCCCAAGTCTAACGCTAATTAACCCGTTGGACTGGTTCGTGAGCTCAGGGCAGGAAGTGATGCGACAGGAAGTAGGGAGAGGGGCAAAGACAATTTGACACACAACCATGTGCTCGAGACAAAATGAGAAGTACTGGTTGTTTTGCAGGAATCCAAGAAGCAGTCTGGAAAGGTGGTGGAAGAAGACTCCACCATAAAGAAAGACTGAAAATAGGAGCGTTACCTGGAGATAAGGCCCCTTTCACACTTGGGCAGGAGGTCTGGTGGCGGTAAAGCCGTTTGCGGCGCTATTCGGCCACTAGCAGGGGTGGTTTTACCCCCCCACTAGCAGCCGAAAAAGGGTTAAAAACCACCGCAAAAGAGACTCTGCAGAGGCGCTTTGCCGGCGGTACAGCCGCGGTGTCCCATTGCTTTCAATGGGCAGGAGCAGTGGAGGAGCGGTATACACACCGCTCCTTCACCGCTCCAAAGATGCGGCTAGCAGGACTTTTTTTTCGTCCTGCCAGCACGCCGCTCCAGTTTGAAAGCCAGAGGGCTTTTACACTGGAGAAACAGCAGCCGCTACATTCAGGTCGGTTTGCAGGTGCTATTTTTAGCGCAATAGCGCCTGTAAACAGCCCCAGTATGAAAGGGGTCTTACACTAAATCTACAACCCAAGTTAAGTTACTTCTAGTGTATGCATCTTGCATACATTGGGCCAGATTCACAGACAGCGGCGTATGTTTGAGTGGGCGTAGCGCATCTCATATGCGCTACGCCGACGTAACATAGAGAGGCAAGACCAGTATTCACAAAGCACTTGCTCCCTAAGTTACGGCGGCGTAGCGCAAATGGGCCGGCGTAAGCCCGCCTAATTCAAATTCGGAAGGTAGTGGGCGTGTTGTATTAAAATTAACCGTGACCCCATGTAAATGAATGGCCGAACGAATGGCGCATGTGCGCGCATGTTAAGAATCACCTCCCATATACTCCCTAAGATCCGACGGCTCAATGCGTACGACGTGAAGGTAACCTACGCCCAGCCCCATTCACGTACGACGTACGTAAACGACGTAAAATACGACGGCTGTTCCGACGTCCATACCCTAACATGACTTACCCCTGCTTTATAAGGGGATAACTATACACTGGACGTACGCCTTACGTAAACGGCGTAGCTTACTGCGACGGGCGCAAGTACATTCGTGAATCGGCGTATCTAGGTCATTTACATATTCAACGCCTAAATCAATGGAAGCGCCCCTAGCGGCCAGCGTAAATATGCACCCAAGATACGACGGCGTAGGAGACTTACGTCGGTCGGATGGAGCCAGAATTCAGGCGTATCTGGTTTCAAGAATACAGCGCATTGATACGACGGCGCATCTGTGGACTTATGCGGCGTATAAGAAGATACATCGCGTAAGTCCTACCTGAATCTGGTCCTTGGTCTTTTAAGTCTATGACCTACCAGAACACCCAGATCCTTCTCCACCATTGACTCCCCCAGATGTACCCCTCCTAGAATGGATGGCTTTTAAGTCTATGATCTACCAGAACACCCAGATCCTTCTCCACCATTGACTCCCCCAGATGTACCCCTCCTAGAATGTATGGCTTTTAAGTCTATGATCTACCAGAACACCCAGATCCTTCTCCACCATTGACTCCCCCAGATGTCCCTTTCCTAAAATGTATAGTTGTTAACTCTATGATCTACCAGAACTACCAGCTTTTTCCCCATCATTGACTCCCCCAGATGTTCTCCCCCTGAAATTATTGATTTGTGTCCCTTTCCTAAAATGTGGAGTTGTTAAGTCTATGAGCTACCAGAACACCAAGCTATTTCTCCATCCCCAGATGTCCCTTTCCTAAAATGTATAGTTGTTAAAGTGGTTGTACAACTACTTTCACCTACAGGTAAGCCTAGATTAAGGCTTACCTGTAGGTGCTGGAAATATCTCCTGAAAATAAATATCTCCTAAATATACATGTATATATAAAAAGGGCCAGACTCAATGGACCACTTGGTCTTTTCTCTGCCGTCGTTCTTTAACATTACTAGGTTTCTATTTCCTCGAATTTCACCAATTCAGTATGATGCGTTGGCGCCAAAGGAAAAGTGTAATTAAGTTGGTTTTTGGTGGTTTCCTATGGTTGCCATCAGTTTGGAAAGCTCCTTTCTAATATCCATGACCTGTTGTTGTGCCAGAAAACAGCAACTCATTAGCTGCCTGAAAACATAATTTTAAATAGTGAGGGACAAGGAAACCCAAATCCTGGAAACCCAAAACCCTGGGCAAAAAAAATCGAAATTATTTCCTTTCAAGCGAAATTTGCCAAAGCCGTCCACATGATGAAAATTCAAGCTCATTATGCTGAAATTTCCGTGAAGGTGAAAGTAATGATTTCACAGCTGTTAAATCTCTCCGCTCCTCTGTAGTCTTCTCATTCTTTTCCATGTTCAGTTTTTAATGAGGAACCCGTCACACAGCTCCTGGATTCAGATACTCACCTGTCCAGTGGATCCAGCATTGTTGTGCAGCAGCTTGGGGGGGCTTTTACACAGGAGAAACAGCAGCCGCTACATTCAGGTCGGTTTGCAGGTGCTATTTTTAGCGCAATAGCGCCTGAAAACAGAAAGGGGTCCTACACTAAATCTACAACCCAAGTTAAGTTGTAAGTGGCAGCAATTGATGGGCACAGTGGTGGCAAATGATGGGGCACACTGGCAGCAATTGAGGGGCACACTGGCAGCAATTGATGGGGCACACTGGCAGCAATTGATTGAGCACAGTGGCGGCAATTGATGGACACATTGGTGGCAATTGATGGGCACAGTGGCGGCAATTGATGGGCACACTGGCAGCAATTGATCGGTACAGTAGCTGCGTTTGATGGCACAATGGCTGCGTTTGATGGGCACAGTGGCTGCACTTCATGTTTTTTTTTTTCAGTTTGTTTGCGCCCCCCCCAAAAAAAATATTGAGCACCAGCCGCCACTGGGGTGAAGGCCCCCCTTTTGGTTCAACTCGAACAGTCCTTCAAATTAGTCCCCTTGTACTCCTGTTTCTTGGGATGACTTTTCTATCGTGAGGGCTAATTTACTTTGATAAATGATCGGAACTCCATCACTTGGCTACTTGAGAGTTTCTCCTGCCAAAGTCTGTCCATGTAAATAAAAGTGAGTGAATCAGTGGAAATGGGAACAGTGTTGCTAACAGCGAAACGTGGTTCATTTAAGGCGTGGTGCCCGTGCTTTCTGTGCCAACTCATAGCACTTAGGGCTGGGTTGTATACAAAGTTGACTAGACGCCTGTCCCGCGTCCACCCCTTGGCTGGGCCCAGGGGCACTAAGCCCAGCAATTTGGACCAAACGTTTTTTTGCGTTTGTACAATTCACCAAGGTAAGAGACTGTGAGCTAATTAGTCAACGTTCATTATCCTCAAGCTTGGCGTTCCTTGCCAGGTCATACGTACGCTGCTAGCCAGCTATTATTTCACATGAGTCACCAAGAGGCTGATGGTATTTTGGCATTGTGATCGGGAAGAAGTGACAGCTCCAAATTCAGTACTTTTTGGCTTCGTGGTCAATAGGCCCAGGGTGCTGAGAGAAATAATATGACTCAATGTATAACTGTTGAGTATCTCTATCCACTTAGCATGGCCAGTAGCAGGAGCGACGACACGTATCACGTACTGAAGCATACACAAAGTGTTTTATATACACTGGAGCTAAATTGTAAGGCATTAAAGGGAACCTGTCATGAGAGCAACATGGAGGCTGTCATTGCCACCTGGTGTTGTCAACCCCCAATTATATAGGAGCTGCAATTAGGCCTTTTTTCTTAGCTCCTGTGTGTGTGACCTGGTGAGGCTGCATTGATGGGCGCTGGTGAGGCTGCATGGATGGGCGCTGGTGAGGCTGCATTTGATGAGTGCTGGTGGGCTGCATTTAATGGGCGCTTCATTAAAAAGGTGACGTATACATGGGCAGGGCAAAGGGGGTGGAGTCAAGGGTGTGGAGCCAGGGGGGGGGGGGGCAACAAAATGAGGTTTTGCCTAGGGTGTCAAAAATCCTTGCACCAGCCCTGGGTTTGAGCACTTATCTCTGATGGAGAAGGTGAATTTTAGTGGATGGGGGTTGTTATTGCAAGAAAACCTGACACTTAGCCCATAATTCTCCCCGCAAGAGCTAACCCCCTTCATGGGAAGCGCTCTCGGCCCCGCCCCCCGGCGCGCCACATCATTGATTGGATTGACATCAGCGGGAGCCAATGGCTGCGCTGCTCTCAATCTCCAATGAAGAGCCGAGAACAGCCGAGAAGACTAGGGCCAGTAGCCAGCGAATTCACAGCGTGGGTAAAGTAAACCCCTGGGGGGCTTGTAAGCATCGGATGTTTTCAAAGTAATGCTCTGGGGTCCCTACAATGGAGACAGTGCAGGTAAACAGAAATCAGGTAGGTAGGAGGTAGGGGATATCTAGGGTGTAGAGGGGTCAGAGTGCTGGGGGGATATCTGGGGTGTAGAGGGGTCAGAGTGCTGGGGGGATATCTGGGGTGTAGAGGGGTCAGAGTGCTGGGGGGATATCTGGGATGTAGAGGGGTCAGAGTGTTGGGGGGATATCTGGGATGTAGAGGGGTCAGAGTGCTGGGGGGATATCTGGGGTGTAGAGGGGTCAGAGTGCTGGGGGGGATATCTGGGGTGTAGAGGGGTCAGAGTGCTGGGGGGATATCTGGGGTGTAGAGGGGTCAGAGTGCTGGGGGGGATATCTGGAATGTAGAAGGATCAGAGTGCTGGGGGGGATATCTGGGGTGTAGAGGGGTCAGAATGCTCGGGGGATATTTAGGATGTAGAGGGGTCAGAGTGCTGGGGGGATATCTGGGTTGTAGAGGGGACAGAGTGCTGGGAGGATATCTGGGGTGTAGAGGGGTCAGAATGCTCGGGGGATATTTAGGGTGTAGAGGGGTCAGAGTGCTGGGGGGATATCTGTGGTGTAGAGGGGACAGAGTGCTGGGGGGATGTTTAGGGTGTAGAGGGGTCAGAGTGCTGGGGGGATATCTGTGGTGTAGAGGGGACAGAGTGCTGGGGGGATATCTGGGGTGTAGAGGGGTCAGAGTGCTGGGGGGGATATCTGGGTGTAGAGGGGTCAGAGTGCTGGGGGGATATCTGGGATGTAGAGGGGTCAGAGTGCTGGGGGAGATATCTGGGGTGTAGAGGGGTCAGAGTGCTGGGGAGGATATCTGGGGTGTAGAGGAGTCAGAGTGCTGGGGGGATATCTGGGATGTAGAGGGGTCAGAGTGCTGGGGGAGATATCTGGGGTGTAGAGGGGTCAGAGTGCTGGGGGGATATCTGGGGTGTAGAGGGGACAGAGTGCTGTGGGGATATCTGGGATTTAGAGGGGTCAGAGTGATGGGGGGATATCTGGGGTGTAGAGGGGTCAGAGTGCTGGGGGGATATCTGGGGTGTAGAGGGGGTCAGAGTGCTGGGGGGATATCTGGGGCGTAGAGGGGTCAGAGTGCTGGGGGGATATCTGGGGTGTAGAGGGGTCAGAGTGCTGGGGGCATAACTGGGGTGTAGAGGGGTCAGAGTGCTGGGGGATATCTGGGATGTAGAGGGGTCAGAGTGCTGGGGGGATATCTGGGGTGTAGAGGGGTCAGAGTGCTGGGGGCATAACTGGGGTGTAGAGGGGTCAGAGTGCTGGGGGGATATCTGGGATGTAGAGGGGTCAGAGTGCTGGGGGGATATCTGGGGTGTAGAGGGGTCAGAGTGCTGGGGGGGATATCTGGGGTGTAGGTGGGGTCAAAGTGCTGGGGGGATATCTGGGGTGTAGAGGGGTTAGAGTGCTGGGGGGATATCTGGGGTGTAGAGGGGTCAGAGTGCTGGGGGGATATCTGGGGTGTAGGTGGGGTCAAAGTGCTGGGGGGATATCTGGGGTGTAGAGGGGTCAAAGTGCTGGGGGGATATCTGGGGTGTAGAGGGGTCAGAGTGCTGGGGGGATATCTAGGGTGTAGAGGGGTCTGAGTGCTGGGGGGATATCTGGGGTGTAGAGGGGTCCCTCATTAAGACAGCCCTGCATTCAGGCCACCATTGTCCAACCCATCTCTCTGGGGTAGTGCAGGTCACCGGTGGTCCATGATAATGTGGAGTTCTGTTGTGACCCGGGACTTGCACCTCTTCCTGAAATCAGGCAAAGCCATTCTTCAATCGTTGTCTTAGACCGATGGTGGATAAGGGTGGACTTGACAGGTACTCTTTAGGATTGGGAGACATTGATGAGTCATAGATTAGAAGGAATCTCGGTTGTACAGCACCATGGACAGCAGCCGGGCCGAGCTGACCTGTCGCTGGTCTCTGCTGCAGGAAGGATTTTCCTCTTCTTCCCTCCTAACAGAGAGCCTCACATAGGAGAGGAGGAGGAGAGGACATCACAGAGGACCTACCAATAGAGATTTGTTTTATATGTTACTGTAAGTCCATGCATGCGGGGTAATGTGCCAGTGTTACCCTTCCAGGTGTCTATCAACTCTCACAGAGGTCACAGGACTCCCCTATGACCATGCCTTCTTCTGCTTTTCTCTCCGAAAGGGCAGCGCCATCTTTCTTTAGGCATCATCCGGGGTCACCATCTCCTTCCAGGACTGAGATGTCAAATGTCTGCCACAGATTGTCCCCCTACAGCAGTCTGTCACCTTGTTACTTGCTACAAAGTTACTTGGCTGGGAGTCCTAAGACCCAATTGGCCACGAGTCCTAAGTCCTAATTGACCAGGAAGAGAAGCGAAGGCCGGGACTCGGGAAGAGACGCCGGGACTCAGGGGGGGGGTGAGCCCCCAAAGCCGCGACCTGGATGGGGTAAGTGCGGGGCTGGCAGGTGAGCGATGCGGCAATCCAGCGTCAGGAGGGGGGGAAGCAGCGATAGATCGAGCGCGTAGGGTGGGCGGGGTGTTGTTTGGTTGGCTGGCTGGCTTGGGGGGAGCTGGCTTTTGGGGCTGGCTGCCCCCCCTAAGAGAATTCAGCACCAGCCACCACTGCTGGTGAGTGTATATAATTGTAAAATATATTGATTTCTGATTGGTGGTCATGGGTCCCTGAGCTCAGCCTGTTGTGTGACGTTGGCGAATTAATATTCGCTAATGTCTTCCTGTCTCGCCTCCCAGCCAATCAGGAACCAGGTCCCGATTGGCTGGGAGTCCTAAGACCCAAATTGGCCGCGAGTCCTAAGTCCTAACTTACCAGGGGGAGAAGTGACCGCTGGGACTCGGGAAGAGATGCAGGGACTCGGGGGGGGGGGGGGGGGGGGGAGCTGCCAAAGCCGCGACCTGGATGGGGTAAGTGCGGGGCTGGCGGGTGAGCGATGCGGCAATCGAGCGACAGGAGGGGGGAAGCGGCGATCGAGCGAGTGCGGGGGATTAGTGGTGGTGTTGGGGGGAAACTTGGTGGGCTGGCTGGCTGGGGGGGGGGGGGGGGGAGATGGTGGTTGGCTGACTGGGGAGGCTGTGGGTTACCCTCTTAAGAGAATTGAGCACCAGCCACCACTGCTGGTGAGTGTATATCATTGTGAAATATATTGATTTCTGATTGGCTGGGAGTCCTAAGACCCGATTGGCCACAAGTCCTAAGCCCTGATTGGCCGGGAGGAGAAGTGACAGCCAGGACATAGGGGGCAAGCCGCCAAAGGCGCGACCTGGATAGGGTAAGTGCGGGGATGGCGGGTTGCCCCCTAAGAGAATTGAGCACCAGCCACCACTGCTGGTGAGTGTATATCATTGTGAAATATATTGATTTCTGATTGGCTGGGAGTGGTAAGACCGGATTGGCCACAAGTCCTAAGCCCTGATTGGCCGGGAGGAGAAGTGACCGCCGGGACTCAGGGGGAAGCCGCCAAAGCCGCGACCTGGATGAGGTACGTGTGGGGATGGCGGGTTGCCCCCTAAGAGAATTGAGCACCAGCCACCACTGCTGGTGAGTGTATATCATTGTGAAATATATTGATTTCTGATTGGCTGGGAGTGGTAAGACCGGATTGGCCACAAGTCCTAAGCCCTGATTGGCCGGGAGGAGAAGTGACCGCCGGGACTCGGGGGGGAAGCCGCCAAAGCCGCGACCTGGATGAGGTACGTGTGGGGATGGCGGGTTGCCCCCTAAGAAAATTGAGCACCAGCCACCACTGCTGGTGAGTGTATATCATTGTGAACTATATTGATTTCTGATTGGCTGGGAGTCCTAAGACCTTATTGGCCGCAAGTCCTAAGCCCTGATTGGCCGGGAGGAGAAGTGACCGCCGGGACTTGGGGGGAAGCCGCCAAAGCCGCGACCTGGATAGGGTAAGTGCGGGGATGGCGGGTAGCCCTGATTGGCCGGGAGGAGAAGTGACCGCTGGGACTTGGGGGGAAGCCTCCAAAGCCGCGACCGTAAGTACAGGGATGGCGGGTTGCCACCTAAGAGAATTGAGCACCAGCCACCACTGCTGGTGAGTGTATGGTCATGGGTCACTGCACACCACTTCTGCTCAAAACTAATATTTCTGGACCCAAAACATTTGCTGCCAGAGCCCCAATACTTATAAAGATCTGATAAATAATTCTACGTTCCAGGTTCCGCCCAAAACCAAAATACCAATTTCGGGTGGGCATGGCGTTAGAACTTTCTCTTTTTCGTCACCCCTTGTCTGCGCGACGAGCCCGATGTTTACCGGGCGCAGTGTGCGTCCCCCACCCCCCTCCGTTAACGTAGAGCTCTTCAATAATTACCCGCGTAGCTAAACGTAAAGCAGCTTAACTCAAACATCGCCCACCATGTAACATCATCATTAATTTCAGTCACACTCGGGTCCAGGAACATCGCCGAGGAGCCGTCTAGTCAGGTCTGAAATCCGACTCACGTAACTAAACATGAATAGCTTCAACTTGTTAGCCAAACGTAAATGTAGATTTTGGCACCGCCAGAGCGAAAGGGGTTTTATTTTATTTCATTTTTTTTTCAAGCTCTATGTGGAGTCCCCGCGCTCTCGCGCTCAAGCCACGAAAAAAAAAAAAAAGCGAGAGAAAGAGAGAGAGACGGTCTATTCAAAAAATATATCTCGCTTCTCCTTGACATACTGTACATATAAAATCAATTTAACCCCAACGAAATCCCGCGGAAGGTGCCGAATCGTATCAGACGCGGGTCTAAATTTACCACTTGGCAGCCGCGCGCGGGCGAGCGGAGCCCGAGATCTCGACAGTAAAAATAAAGTCCTGTTCTGCGTATAATTTACAGCTTACACGGATCTCGCCCCGCGGCCCCCGTACGGGGAGGATTTGTATAACATAAAACAACAAAGTCGTTAATTTCCACGTGAAAGACATAGTCGGCGCTTTCACTAAGTTTTACGCTGTGCAAATAAAAAAAAGCGCGATGGGCCCGTCTCTCTCTCTCTCCCGCGCACCTGGAGCGAGTTTGGCTCCCGAGCAGACTTTATTTTTGTAGCTTCTAGATGGGTAGATTCTATTTCTGGCCGGCGAGTCGCTCAGTTGATGCATTTTATCTTTTTTTTATATTTTTTTTTTTAGCAAATGATGCCGGCTTGGCGGACCGGGCGGGAGTTGAGTGAATTGATTCACAAAAATCGGCAGTTGGCCCGAAGGAGCGTCAGGTAAGCACTGGCGAAGTCGATGGATGTTACTTTGGCAACATTTTAAATTTAACTTAACCACTTAAGGACCGCCTCCTGCACATATACGTCGGCAGAATGGCACGGCTGAGCACAGGCACGTACAGGTACGTGCTGTGCTATTGTCCAGCCGTGGGTCGCCGGCGCGCGCCCGGTCCGAAGCTCCGGGACCGCGGGAACCGCGGACCCGATCGCTGCCGGAGTCCCGCGGGCGCGCGCCCGCGACCCGGCCTGAAGCTCCGTGACCGGGACTGCGGGACCCGCGGACCCGATCGCCGCTGGAGTCCTGCGATCGGTCCCAGGAGCTGAAGAACGGGGAGAGCCGTATGTAAACACAGCTTCCCCGTTCTTCACTGTGGCGGCGGCATCGATCGTGTGTTCCCTTTTATAGGGATTCACAATCGATGACGTCACACCTACAGCCACACCCCCCCACAGTTGTAAACACACATGAGGTCACACTTAACCCCTTCAGCGCCCCCTTGTGGTTAACTCCCAAACTGCAATTGTCATTTTCACAATAAACAATGCATTTTTTTAAATGCAATAAAACTATCCCCTATTTTGTAAACGCTAAAAATTTTGCGCAAACCAACCGATAAACGCTTATTGCAATTTTTTTTACCAAAAATAGGTAGAAGAATACGTATCGGCCTAAACTGAGGAAAAATAAAGTTTTTTTATATATATTTTTTGGGGATATTTATTATAGCAAAAAGTAAAAAATATTGGTTTTTTTTTCAAAGTTGTCGCTCTATTTTTGTTTATAGCGCAAAAAATAAAAACCGCAGAGGTGATCAAATACCATCAAAAGAAAGCTCTATTTGTGGGAAAAAAAGGACGCCAATTTTGTTTGGGAGCCACGTCGCACGACCGCGCAATTGTCAGTTAAAGTGACGCAGTGCCGAATCGCAAAAACTGTCCGGTCATGGTCTTAAGTGGTTAACAACCAACACAGATAAAATATCAGCTTCAGATGGGCGGGTAATTAAAGAAGTAATGTGATGTTAGCACCTATAGCGTGGCGCAGTCCATTACAAAGCTGATCGTTCTCTAGCCGCACACCTCCGGCGCGGGCTGACGATTGAGCCTAAAAAAATGGCGTGGAGTCGGAACTGGCAAGAAAATCTAGAGATCGGCTCTGTGTATTTGTTTTATAAATGTATAACAATATTTTATCAAGTTGAAAGCACACTCAGGGTGACAGCTCCCATTTGCGGGTGATGGTGGAGTGGAGGGGGGGGGAGGGGAGGCATCAGACGGGAAGTGTGCCGCGTGTTGAAACACGGAATTACAACAAGTCATTTGTTACAAGGAACGGGAACGACAATACCGCCTCTGTTCCCGAGCCAGCTCCTCACTCTGTGCTTTAAAGAGACACCGACCCGATCTCCTGTCATACCTTCCCGATCGTCGGTGAAGGATCTGCTGGGACATCTTCTGCCGTAAAAATAAAACAAATGGCGACCTGTTCTTGGTGGAGGGAAAGAAAAAATAATAATGGCGGCTTTTGTCTCACGTCGTCCGTATCGGTGAGTCTCGCCACCTTTTTTTTTTTCAGCTGCGCCATTCTTTGACAATATGTTTATTCTTGAGGCACCCCAATCTAAAACGAGGCCCCCCTTCACCAGGGCTTTTTTTCAGTGGGAACGCAGGCCAACGCTGGATCTATATTATCCCCAGGAGTGCTGGGGGATCTATTATTGCTGGGGAGGTCTATGGCTACCAGTAAGGGGGATCTATTGTTGCTCCGAGGGATTTTATTTTGTTGGAGGGGGGGGGGGGGTTGATGGGTGAGATCAACTGTTGAGATCAACTGTTGACAAAAGGGTCTATTAATGCTGGCTTCTGGGAGATCTATTGTTGCCGCTGGGTCAGGTCTACAGTATTGTTTCTGGGAGGGGGGGGGGGGAATTTTGTTGTGAAGGGTTTCTGTTGTAGCTGGGAGTTTCTATTATTAATGGGGGGGTCTGTTGTTGCTGGGGAGATCTACTGTTGCTGGATGATCTATTGTTGCTGGGGGATTGATTGTTGCTGGATGATCTATTGTTGCTGGAGGGATCTGTTGTCGCTGGGGGATATTTGTTGCTGGGGAGATCTATTGTTGCTGGCTGCAGAGGACCTATTTTACTGTCTTTCATTAGCAAATTCCATACAAAATACTTAGTACCAAAAAATAATACTTGGTTCTGTATTCTTTAAAAAGGGGTGTACTGGGGGGCGGGCAGAGGGTGGAACCAAGAGACGTTGCTAGGAGGTGGGCAGGGGGTGGAACCAAGGGGTGACCCAGAAGGGGGGGGGGTACTTGCACCTTTTCTCTGAGAAAAAAAGCCTTGTTCATGACATCAGAGTCCTTAGTTTCCCTCTTTCACATAGGAGTCCTCAGTCCATGCCCAGCCCCCCCCCCTCCCAAAATCACTAATAAACTAAGTGCAGGGATGGTGAAAACCCCCTCATAATGGGCACAGCAGGTGTACAGACCTGGGCACTTAACACAGGGATGGTGGGAACCCCTCATAATGGGCACAGCGGGTGGACAGACCCGGGAACTCGGCACAGGGATGGTGGGAACTCCTTATAATGGGTACAGAAGGGGTGCAGACCTGTAAACTCAGCACAGGGATGGTGGGAACCTCTCATAATGGGCACAGCGGGTGTACAGACCCAGGAACTCGGCACAGGGATGGTGGGAACTCCTTATAATGGGTACAGAAGGGGTGCAGACCCGGGAACTCAGCACAGGGATGGAGGGAACCCCTCATAATGGGCACAGCAGGTCTACAGACCCGGAAATTCAGCACAGGGATGGTGGGAACCCCTCATAATGGGCATAACAGGTGTACAGACCTGGGCACTTAACACAGGGATGGTGGGAACCCCTTATAATGGGTACAGAAGGGGTGCAGACCTGGGAACTCAGCGCAGGGATTGTAGGAACCCCTCATAATGGGCACAGCAGGTCTACAGACCCGGAAATTCAGCACAGGGATGGTGGGAACTCCTCATAATGGGCACAGCAGGTGTACAGACCTGGGCACTTAACACAGGGATGGTGGGAACCCCTTATAATGGGTACAGAAGGGGTGCAGACCTGGGCACTCAGCGCAGGGATGGTGGGAACCCCTCATAATGAACATTAAACACACTGGTGACAATGGACTGAAGACTTGTTGGTTGGAGAACACTGAACACGGCGGCGGTGACAGCAGATTGAAGACTGCTGGGAGAACGCTGAACACAGCGGTGACAACGGACGATGTAATTTGTACTTCTATTACCGCACCGGCTCTTTGACAAACGACTCCCAGGCTTCATTCCCATTCAGATCAGTTTGCCGCAAGCAAAACACGAAGAGCCAGACAATCGTCTCGGACGTAACGTCACATCTGCTACTTCCATTTTCTCCACAGATGTGGATAGAAGATCAATATATCACAGGCCCCCAAAAAAACTGCTTTCCAATGAAACATGTGCGAAACGTGGACGGAGAATGGTTCCACCATAATGGCTCCAGACGTTCCTGTAATAACATTCACTTGCTGTCTGTCCTCTGCAGGGGAAACAAATTAACCGAGTAATTAATTCATATCAAAGTCTCCAGCCAGAGGCTCTCGATGTGATTCAGCAGCAAGACTTTCGCTATGGTCTGCATTTCATATTTCGAGAGATTTGGCATGAGGTTCTCCAAAGGTGGACAGTGAATGAGATTGTCGCAGGTTTCCTTATCTACACTGGTAATGGTAATCGTTTGCCGATGCAGATAGATGATAGATAACACAGATACCCATTTCTGGTAGACGACATGGCAGAGATATGCTCACGCCAACCGGTGAGGGTGCCACCAAGGAATCTGGTGAGGATATCACCATGGAATTTAGTGAAGGTGCCTCCAAGAAATCAGATGAGGGTGCCACCAAGGAATCAGGTAAGGGTGCCACCAAGGAATCTGGTGAGGGTATCACCATGCAATTCAGTGAAGGTGCCTCCTCCAAGGAATCAGATGAGGGTGCCACCAAGGAATCAGATGAGGGTACCACCAAGGAATCAGGTAAGGGTGCCACCAAGGAATCCGAAGAGGGTGTCGCCAAGGAATCAAGTGAGAATGCCACCAAGGAATCTGTTCAGGGTGACACCAAGGCATACTGTGAGAGTGCCACCAAGGCATAAGGTGAGGGTGCCACCAAGTAATCTGTTTGGGGTGCTACCAAGTAATCTGTTTGGGGTGCCACTAAGTAATCTGTTTAGGGTACCACCAAGGAATCAGGTAAGTGTGCCACCAAGGAATCAGGTAAGTGTGCCACCAAGGAATCAGGTGAGCGTGCTACCAAGGAATTGGATGAGTTTGCCACCAAGGAATTGGGTGAGGTGACACAAAGGAATGCCACCAAGTAATCCAGTGAGGGTGCCACCAAGCAGCAGACTGGAACAGCAGCTGGCAGGAACACCGGAACCCATGACATTCTGGAAGCATGGCCCATGCTTCTCAGTTGGTGGGCAACTGAGAAGCATGCAGAGAGGAAGGTCGAATTGTGGTCAGGAGACAAGCCAAGGCCAGACTAGAAGGTCTGCTGGAGATGACATGGCAGAGATATGCTCACGCCAACCGGAGAGGGTGCTACCAAGGAATCTGGTGAGGGTACCACCAAAGAATCCAGTGAGGGTGCCACTAAGGAATTGGATGAGGGTGCTACCCATGAATCTTGTAAGGGTGCCACCAAGGAATTCGAAGAGGGTTCCATTAAGGAATCAGATGAGGATGCCACCAAGGAAGCCATTCAGGGTGCCACCAAAGAATCCTGTGAGGGTGCTACCAAGGAGTTGGGTGAGGGTGCCACCAAGAAATCCAGTGAGGGTGCCACCAAGGAATCAGGTAAGTGTGCCACCAAGGAATCAGGTGAGGGTGCTACCAAGGAGCAGACTGGAACAGCAGCTGGCAGGAACACCGGAACCCATGACATTCTGGAAGCATGGCCCATGCTTCTCAGTTGGACGGCAACTGAGAAGCATGCAGAGAGGAAGGTATAATTGTGGTCAGGAGAAAAGCCAAGGCCAGACTAGAAGGTCTGCTGAAGTCGAGGTCAAAACCAGACAAGGTGAAAACAAAGTCCAAGTCCAAGGGCAGGCTGGGTCAGCAACAAGAAAAGCAGGTCTCAGGAACAGGTTTTGGGTTCAAGTTGCAGAATAACAGCTGAAGACCATCCAGCAACTTCCTTACTCCACTCTGTTCCTTAAATAGGCCATTCAGCACCAAGGCTAGAATTAAACATGCATGACTGTATGTGTGCAGCGTGCCCTGGATCCGGAACTTGGCACACATGACATGTAGCCCCACTCTTCATCTACAAGTGTCCAAAGGTTGTTGTCCGGGGGACCTACGGCCGGGGAGCACCGATTTTTCAAACCTGGGCACCCCTTCCATAGACTCCCATGTTAAGCGGTCATTTCTCTGGTGATTTTGGGGACCCGGTACTGGCCGGTCATAAATCTCCTGGATCCGGAACTTGGCACACACGTACCCCCATTTCTTCTCTACAAGTATGTAACGTTTGTTGTCTGGGGGACCTATGGGTGGGGAGCACCGATTTTTCAAACCAGGCACCCCTTCCATAGATTCCTATGTTAAATGGTAATTTCTCTGGTGACTTTGGGGACCCGGTACTGGCTGGTCGTAGATCCCCTGGATCTGGAACTTGGCACACGCGTAGCCCCATTTCTTCTCTACAAGTGTGCAAAGGTTGTTGTCCGGGGGGCCTATGGCTGGGGAGCACCGATTTTTCAAAGCCAGGCACCCCTTCTGTAGACTTCCATGTTATACGGTCATTTCTCTGGTGATTTTTGGGGACCCAGGACCGGCCAGCCATAGGTCTCCTGGATCCCAAACTTGGCACACATGTAGCTTCACTCTTCATCTATACGTGTGCAAAGGTTGTTGTCTGGAGGACCTACGGCCCGGGAGCACCGATTTTTCAAACCCGGGCACCCCTTCCATAGACTCCCATGTTAAACGGTAATTTCTCTGGTGAATTTGGGAACCCGGTACTGGCTGGTCGTAGATCCACTGGATCCAAAACTTGGCACACACGTAGCTCCATTTCCTCTCTACAAGTGTGCAAAGTTTGTTGTCTGGGGGACCTACGGCTGGGGAGCACCAATTTTATTAAAGCTGAGTACCCCTTCCATAGACTCCCATGTTAAACGTCAGTCTAGTCATGGGCACAGTGAGGCATGGGCACAGTGAGGCATGGACACAGTGAGGCATGGACACAGTGAGGCATGGACACAGTGAGGCATGGACACAGTGAGGCATGGGCACAGTGAGGCATGGACACAGTGAGGCATGGGCACAGTAAGGCATGCACATGGACACAGTGAGGCAAAGTGAGGCACAGTGAGGCATGGGCACAGTGAGACATGGACACAGTGAGGCATGCACATGGACACCCTAGGCGTATACTCGAGTCAATACTTTTTCCCATTTTTTTGTGGTAAAATTAGGTGCCTCGGCTTATATTCGGGTCGGCTTATACTCGAGTATATACGGTATATATTTTTTTCATATACTCTATCGTTATAACTTTGCACCTCTAAAATCCCAATTCTCTATTCTTCTTTATATTGTTATTTAAACAAGAGGTTTGTGGTGTTGACTTATATACCGTATTTATCGGCGTATACCGCGCACTTTTTTGCCCTGAAAATCAGGGCAAAATCGTGGGTGTGCGGTATACGCCGATACCCGCTTTCCCGCGCCGAGTTTTGAATACTGCGCCGACATATACCGAGCGCAGTACACTCGGGTATAGTCGGCAGTCTCGGCTCCTTCTGCGCTCACGTCCTGGACGTACAGGACGTCAGCGCGGGTAGCCGAGCATTGCCGACAATACACGAGTGTACTGCGCTCTGTATATGTCGGCGCAGTATTCAAAACTCGGTGCGGGAAACGAGCAGGGAGGACGCCGCAGAAGGACGCCGGACCCGCCGAAGAGGACACCCGACCCGCCGAGGAGGACACCCGACCCGCCGAAGAGGACACCCGACCCGCCGAAGACGGACGCCGGACCCGCCGAAGAGGACACCCGAAGCCGCAGAAGGACGCCGGACCCGACGAGGCCGCGATGGACGCCGCGCAAGACACCAAAACTGTAAGTACAAAAAAACTTTTTTTCCACAGGATTGGGGGCCACTTTAGGGGTGCGCGGTATACGCGGGAGCGCGTTATACCGCGATAAATACGGTAGATGTTGAGTAGTCACATTTTCTCCATTGTTATATGTAACTTCTCTGACTTTACAATTCCGTCTTATTTTTTAGCAAAAAAAGAGTTAAAATCTGAATATTTTTCCTGGAGAGGTGATACTAATTCACTTACAGCACAGAATGGCCATAGAACCATTTCGGGAATGATGGAAATGCTGAGTATCGAGTTATTCCTCGTCTAGTCTTGGCTAAGGAAAGGAAGTTGATCCTGACGTTGATTTGATAGCGACGTGTCAAAAAAAATGTGGCGTGTAAGTTAGTTTATAAATTCTGTCTAAAAAAGACGAGCAGCAGATGAAATCCAGCGTTGCGCCCGTCAAGGAGGAAGTCTGGTCCATCACCGGAATGGCCCCAGGCCACGCTAAAAAATGTACGTCTGCCGTGTCGCTCTTGAGGAAGGGAGTTTTTTACTGTCTGCCACATATGAAACCCAAGAACCATTTCTACCTCTTTATGAATTAAACAAATCATTGCACTCATCAATCATCCCGGCGTACCCATTCTAGAGCCGCGGCTGAGCCTTAACGTGAGAACTCACAGGACCGAAAAAAAACTGACGGTAAATGAGAAAGAGCGATGAGGAGTCCAAGTGGAAGAAGTGGGTGGAGCCTGGCCGCTTTACTGTAACGTCATGTTTAAAGGGGGGGAGGCGTCCAAAAAAAAAAGAGATTCAAAGAAGAAGGGATTAAAATGGAAGAAGCATGGATGACCCATTGTTCAACCCAGTGGTGGCTGGTGCTCAAAATGTTTGGGGGCGGGGGGGGGCGCAAATAAACTAAAAAATATATAAATGAATTGCAGCCACTGTGCCCATCAAACGCAGCTACTGTGTCTATCAATCGCCGCCACTCTGCCCATCAAACACAGCCACTGTGACAACAAATGGCGCCACTGTGCCCATCAATTGCCGCCAGTTTTCCCCATCAAATGATGCCAGTTTTCCCCATCAAATTCCACCAGTTTGCCCCATCAAATGATGCCAGTTTGCCCCATCAAATGCAGCCAATTTTCCCCATCAAATGATGCCAGTTTGCCCCATCAAATGCCACCAGTTTTCCCCATCAAATGCCACCAGTTTGCCCCATCAAATGCAGCCAGTTTGCCCCATCAAATGCAGCCAGTTTTCCCCATCAAATTCCACCAGTTTGCCCCATCAAATGATGCCAGTTTGCCCCATTAAATGCCGCCACCTTGCCCCATCAAATGCAGCCAATTTTCCCCATCAAATGATGCCAGTTTGCCCCATCAAATGCCGCCACCTTGCCCCATCAAATGCAGCCAGTTTTCCCCATCAAATTCCACCAGTTTGCCCCATCAAATTATGTCAGTTTGCCCCATCAAATGCCACCAGTTTGCCCCCTCAAATGATGCCAGCTTGCCCCATCAAATGATGCCAGTTTGTCCCATCAAATGATGCCAGTTTGCCCCATCAAATGCAGCCAGCTTGCCCCATCAAATGCAGCCAGTTTGCCCCATCACATGCAGCCAGTTCCCCCCCCCCCCCCGCCCGGCACTTATCTTTATCATCCTCCACACTCCCTCTGAGTCATCTATGTCTTCTCCCGTCCTCTTTATGTCATTCTCTGCTATGATTGGATGCCTGATAGGCATCCAATCACAGCGCCTGTCACTTCAGCCAACCAGGTGACCAGTAACCAGACCCGGTGCACCTGATTGGCTCAGTGTTAGGGAAGCGATTCCCTAACACAGCACTAACTAAGCAGCAAACGCACAGAAGTGCGCCCGCTGCTTAACAATTTGGAAGCCTATAATGCCCTGTACACATGCTCGGAAGCATTGAACTTCGTTTTTCTCAGCACGTCGTTGTGTTTTACGACACCGCGTTCTGAAACACTCCTCCACCCACAAATGTTCTCTCCTAGAACAATTCTTACCCCCTGACACACCCCCAATTTCCCCTCCCCCAAATCTCCTTGCGGTGCCCCCCTCCACCTCACATGATACCAAAGTGCCCAGGGCAGCCATCCCTCCTGCCCCCCCCCCCCATCCCTGTTCCATCCCGGCCAGGCCCTGCATACAGATACAGACACTGGCCAGGGAATTTACAAAGATTCAATAGAAATCCCATTAATAGGAATATTGAAGTAAAAATGCAAAAAAAAAAAAAGCCATAAAAATGACCTCCAGGTAAACTTCAGAAGAATAATTCAAAATGTTCTGAAAACTGGCGATAGTTCCCGTCCCGATCAATGCGAGCATTCACCGCCATCGGACCTGGCAGGTAGACTCACTTTCACATACGCTCCATGTATTTTTTTTATAATGTTTATGCCGTTAAGAGGTCAGGCGTTCCCGGAGTTACCTGAGGTGACTATAAACTAGGACTGGAGGAGCTGCGGCGGGCGCACAACGCCAGAATGTGTAACCGGAGCCGGGGAACCGAGGGGTCTGACACACGCAAATGGGGGCCAGAAAATACGTCTAGATTTCATGGCGTGCTGCGGAGGCGTACAGTGATACGTCGGGGGGGGGGGGGGGGCTTTGATAACCCAATTTTGGTCCATGAATAGAAAGGGAGCCTCTTTGTGAAGGTTGAACAAATATTAGATTTAACGCCCGGCTCAAATAACTAAGAACAAAAAAAAATGGGGCTTTAGCTACACAAAGTCCTTCAATAGGAGACTTTGCCCCCCCCCCCCATTCTATCGCATTGTTCGCTCCGGAAATCCCGTATCATTACACCTTATCTGGTTGCGTGGAATTAAACTACTGCAAGCTTACTTGCAAGTTTGAAATAAATGAAAGGCTCTTTCCACCTCAATTCTAATCCCAAGAGGACCCTATCTGCATGGAGTTTGCATGTCCTCCTTGTGCCCATTTAGGTTTTCTGGGTACTTCAAAGTATATTGATAGTGCTATATAAAGAAGGCCTATAATTCATAAATAAAGTTGCAGTATGATCACTGGGGGGGGGGGGGGAGACTGAGGAAATGCTTCCTCCTGCCTGCAGCAGACTGATTGCATCATCTCAGCCTAGTCACGTCACTGGACTGGAATCTGAAGGAATTCTATGGTCACACCATTTGGTTTAATTGCTTCCTGGCCAACCTATTGTCAAAGTGTGGTGTGATCTGTCGCCAGCAGTGGCACTGGCAGCCTGTGTTTTTTTTTTGGGGGGGGGGGGCAAACACTTGCCCAAGCAGGCCCCAGCGGGTAGCGTCGGGCTTTGGCAGACAGCGGGCTCCGGTGGCAGCAGCAGGCTCCGATTGCAAGGGCGGGCTTTGGCAGGCAGAGGGCTCCGGGGGCAGCGGAGGGCTTTGGCAGGCAGTGGGCTCCAGTGGCAGCAGCTGGCTCCAGGGGGTAGAGGCGGGCCTTGGCGGGCAGCGGGCTCCAGGGGCAGTGGTGGGCTTCGGCAGGCAGTGGGCTCCAGTTGCAGCAGCTGGCTCCAGGGGGTAGAGGCGGGCTTTGGCGGGCTCCAATTGCAGGGGCGGGCTTTGGCAGGCGGCGGGCTCCATGGGCAGCGGTAGGCTTTGGTGGGCAGTGGGCTCCGGGGGTCAGTGGCAGGCTATAGAGGGCAGCGGGCTCCGATGGCAGGGGCGGGCTTTGGCGAGTTGATGGCTTTGGCGGATTGCAGGCACCGGCGGCAACAGGCTTCTATGGACAATGGGCAGGCTCCTGTGTGTTCTGTGTGGCTCCACCCTTCTTCTCCTAGGCGCCCATTAGGATCGCCTATCCTTTCAGCCAATCGGGTGACGGTTATTAGATTCGCTTCATGATTGGCCGGGAGGAGAATCAGTGTTGCAACAGTGAATGTTCATTCGTTGTTGCAACACAGCTGGGTGGGCTCCAGACGCAATGCTCTGCGCCCTGAGGCCACCCTATTTTGAAGCCTACAGTGCTTCAAAAAACACACCCCCGCCCACACCCCGCCATAGGAATTCATGAACATCAGCATTTTAATAACAATACAAACAATAGATATTATTGATGATCCAATAGGCTTAATTGGATAATCTGTCGGCCATCTCTTTTCACAACTTCCTGGATTCCCAGCATGCTTTGCAGTATTTACTCCTTTTCTAAGGACTACATAACCCTTGGTACCTTAATGATTCCTGCACTGACTCCGCCTCCTGAAACTCCTCCTCCCAGAAGGTGGGCTCTGATAAATGTGTAACACAGCGTCTCTCCGGCGCCCCCCCCCCCCCCCCGCCTCTGGCCGCATGAGGTATTGCTTGCAATTGAAGTCAATGCGGAACTAATTATTTTTGTTTCCATTGACTTCAATGGGGAAACTCGCTTTGATATGCGAGTACTTTAGATTACGAGCATTCTCCTGGAACGGATTATGCTCGTAATCCAAGGTTCTACTGTATATGTATATATACACTGTAAAAAGGCTATAAATTTCCTTATTCTTAACCGAAGTTCCCAACCAGCTATAACTTTTTACGACACCACCGCGGACAAGTTCCTGAAGATCTCACTTTTGACTTCACTTTTCCTTCTTTTTGCAGGATTCGGGACCCCTGTTCTCTGCCTCAGATGTTTTTGAGATTAAGGGTAAAAAACATTAATAAAGAAAAGGAAAAAAAAAATGACTGCAAACTTCAAAAAAACACAAAGAAAGCCAAGTTTTCTTTCCCAGCAGTTTGCGGCAAGGCAACGTTGACAAATGAAAGCGGCGGAGGGAAGATTAACGAGCGACCTTCGAGCATTAGCATATTATCGCGACAAGCAAAACACAAAACTCCGCTGGTCGCTCTGGGGAGCCATCGAGAAATTCTTTGAAAAGGACGGATGATTGACCGGCCGTTGGGAAAGAGAATGGATTGGAACGTCTGCTTTGGAACCCGGGGGGGGGGGGGGGCGACTCAGTGAAGACACTTCGGGTCAGACAAAAATGGAAAGACGAGCCAGAAACAATTCTCTCCTGGGCTAAGTGGATAATGATTTAATGGCTACCTGCAGGAAACTTCATATGTTCGAATTGTGTAACGTGTTAAACACATTGGTGACTCCCAGCTGGTAGATTGCTAGTTTTCTCTCACTTTCTCCACAAACAAGCCTGCTGACATAGGTGTGCGCAGCCTATTGCATTAGGGTGTGCACCCCAAAGCTCAAACATATTTGCATGTGTATAAACAGTATACTGATGGTGTCAGCAGAGCGGTGGACGGTGTCAGTAGGGCAGAGATCGGTGTCAGTAGGGTAGTGGACAGTGTCAGCATTTTTTTTTTATTATATATTTTTTTATTTTAGGAGCCCCATTAGGGAGCTTTGGTGAAATATCAGGTGTCTATTTATGTGCGTTTCTGCGCGTTTAACGCAGTATATTTCTGTGCATTACTGCATGTTTAACGCACTATATTTCAGTGTGTTACTGTACATTTAATGCACCATATTTCTGTGCATTACTGCATGTTTAACGCACTATATTCCAGTGTATTACTGTACGTTTAATGCAGTATATTTCTGTGCATTACTGCATGTTTAACGCACTATATTCCAGTGTGTTACTGTACGTTTAATGCAGCTTATTTCTGTGCATTACTGCATGTTTAATGCACTATATTCCAGTGTGTTACTGCATGTTTAACGCACTATATTTCTGTGCATTACTGCATGTTTAACGCACTATATTTCAGTGTGTTACTGTACATTTAATGCAGTATATTTCTGTGTATTACTGCATGCTTACTGCACTATATTCCAGTGTGTTACTTCACGTTTAATGCAGTATATTTATGTGCATTACTGCATGTTTAATGCACTATATTCCAGTGTGTTACTGCATGTTTAATGCAGCATATTTCTGTGCATTACTGCATGTTTAACGCACTAAATTCCAGTGTGTTACTGTACGTTTAATGCAGTATATTTCTGTGCATTACTGCATGTTTAATGCACTATATTCCAGTGTGTTACTGCACGTTTAATGCAGTATATTTCTGTGCATTACTGCATGTTTAATGCACTATATTCCAGTGTGTTACTGCACATTTAATGCAGTATATTTCTGTGCATTACTGCATGTTTAATGCACTATATTGCAGTGTGTTACTGCACGTTTAATACAGCATATTTCTGTGCATTACTGCATGTTTAATGCACTATATTCCAGTGTGTTATTGCACGTTTAATGCAGCATATTTCTGTGCATTACTGCATGTTTAACGCACTATATTCCAGTGTGTTACTGTACGTTTAATGCAGCTTATTTCTGTGCATTACTGCATGTTTAATGCACTATATTCCAGTGTGTTACTGCATGTTTAACGCACTATATTTCTGTGCATTACTGCATGTTTAACGCACTATATTTCAGTGTGTTACTGTACATTTAATGCAGTATATTTCTGTGTATTACTGCATGCTTACTGCACTATATTCCAGTGTGTTACTTCACGTTTAACGCAGTATATTTATGTGCATTACTGCATGTTTAATGCACTATATTCCAGTGTGTTACTGCATGTTTAATGCAGCATATTTCTGTGCATTACTGCATGTTTAACGCACTATATTTCAGTGTGTTACTGTACATTTAATGCAGTATATTTCTGTGTATTACTGCATGTTTACCGCACTATATTCCAGTGTGTTACTTCACGTTTAATGCAGTATATTTATGTGCATTACTGCATGTTTAATGCACTACATTCCATTTTTTTTACTGCACGTTTAATGCAGCATATTTCTGTGCTTTACTGCATGTTTAACGCACTGTATTCCAGTGTGTTACTGCAAGTTTAATGCAGTATATTTCTGTGCATTACTACATGTTTAATGCACTACATTCCAGTGTGTAACTGCAAGTTTAATGCAGTATATTTCTGTGCATTACTGTATGTTTAACGCACTAAATTCCAGTGTGTTACTGTACGTTTAATGCAGTATATTTCTGTGCATTACTGCATGTTTAATGCACTATATTCCAGTGTGTTACTGCACATTTAATGCAGTATATTTCTGTGCATTACTGCATGTTTAATGCACTATATTGCAGTGTGTTACTGCACTTTTAATACAGCATATTTCTGTGCATTACTGCATGTTTAATGCACTATATTCCAGTGTGTTATTGCACGTTTAATGCAGCATATTTCTGTGCATTACTGCATGTTTAACGCACTATATTCCAGTGTGTTACTGTACGTTTAATGCCGCATATTTCTGTGCATTAGTGCATGTTTAACGCACTATATTCCAGTGTGTTACTGCACGTTTAATGCAGTATATTTCTGTGCATTACTGCATGTTTAACGCACTATATTTCTGTGCATTACTGCATGTTTAACGCACTATATTTCAGTGTGTTACTGTATGTTTAATGCAGTATATTTCTGTGCATTACTGCATGTTTAACGCACTATATTCCAGTGTGTTACTGCACGTTTAATGCAGTATATTTCTGTGCATTAGTGCACGTTTAACGTAGTATATTTTGGTGTGTTATGTGCCACACCAGACCCTTATCCGAGCATGCAGCCCGACCGGTCAGGAAAGGGGGTGGGGACGAGCGATCCCCCCCGCTCCTGAACAGTACCAGGCCACATGCCCTTACCTTAATATGGGGGTGTGGATGCTTTGGGGAGGGGCGCGCCAGACGCAGTGTGTGAATGGGGCCATAGGAAAGCATTGTGTGCTCTTAGCTGCAGTGGATAACTTGAGAATCCGCAGCTAAAAGCACCATTCTATCCGTCCGTGTGAAAGGGGCCTTAACACTGTGAATTTGATTGGGCACAAATTAGCCGGACTGAAAAAAACAGTTTCAGCACAAGCAAAACTAGGTAAAAACAGCCCCCTCGCCTCTTTTCTTTCCTCTTCGCTGCCATTGTTTATTTACACAAATCTGACAAAAACTGCGTGATAGCCATTTCGGCTCCAGCAAAAAAAAAAAAGAATCACATACGGCCATATATACAGGAGGAAAAAAGAATTCCCCTGTGCCAAGGCTGGTAATGGAGTGGCCCCGCACGTCAGGGACCCCGATTGCTACCGACAAAAAAACAAAGTGCCGTTTTGAAAGAGCGCTTGCAGTGATTGTGGCCTGATCTATGGAGGGGAAAATAATGTGGTTTGCCATTAATCTCACAGCATGGCACACAAGGGCTGACTTGTTGAAATTTTGTAGACTTCTATTTACTGAAAAAACATTGGCCTGGTGCAGATCTTGCCCTGAAAAAAAAAATGTGAAAAGAAATGAAGGAATGGAAGTCCTGGAACATTACTTTTAGGATTATCTAATCCCAAGTGCTGCAGCCAGAGAGATTGGCTAGCGGACTGATCTGGTATTTACTGTATCTCTCTTAATAGGAATGACAGGTCCTCTTGTGCCTTAGTAGGGGTTTAGAGGACACATTTGATTTTGACATGATCTTGCCTTTTCAATGCAGGATGACCCTTTGAAGAAAAAAAAAGTTCCCTTCCAAATCTAGCTGTGTGATCCCTGCAAAGTATCATATGGTCTAGAGCAGGGGTCTGCAAACTGTGGCCCGAGGGCCAGACGTGGCCCTTTGCTAGCCTTTGGGGCACTATTCCTCCAACTGATATGAGGCACTAATCCTTCCACTGACATCAACAAGGGGGCACCATTTCTTCTATTGATATCAATGATGGGATACTATTCCTCCTACCGATAGGGGGCCCTACACCTCCTCCTACTGACCACCAACCCTGAGGCCACATTTATTCCTAATGGTGCGGGGCCCGGGACATTTTCTGCACTCACTGGCCACAATCCGGCCCTTTCTAAAGTCTGAAGGACAATAAAGTGGCCCTTTGTTTGAAAAGTTTGGAGACCCCTTGTCTAGAGGTACATCCCCTAGACCACAGGTGTCAAACACAAGACCCACTGGCCAAATCCGGCCCTCCAGGCTATTTCATGTGGCCCTCACACCTCTCCTGCAGCTGTAGGAGAGCTCCAGCCCTCCTCTGGATCCTACACCAGACCCTTACTTTCTGCTTTCAATCAATGCATCCAGCTTCTTCCCAGAAGCAGCATAAAGAAAGGGGGGTGCACTGTGATGTAAGGGAGAGTGGGGGACTCAACTTCTGATGGTGGGGGGGCTCTTGACATCTAATGTAAAGGGGAGGGGATGCGCTGGACATCTAATCTTACAGATATATTCCGCCCTTTTGAGGGCAATCATAATGCGGATGCGGCCCACAATGAAATTGAGTTTGACATCCTTGCCCAAGACAATGCCGAAAACCCAAAACAGAAACCAGAAACGGTAATTTTAATGCTACACGCTATAGCACAATTTGACTTCAGTGCAGTATAGCATAACGTATACCAAGGAGAGTACGATTTTTCATATTCATCCAAGTTATAGAGTATCACCTGGTGTCCCACCAGAACGCCTTCCCTAATTTCCTATAAAATCTGAAATGACGCTGGAATTCTGTGCAACCTAAAATTGGTTTACCGTATATACTCGAGTATAAGCCAAGTTTTTTTTTTGTGCTGAAAATCCCCCCTAGGCTTATAATCGAGTCACCTTTTTGCGCCTGATCTCCGGACTTTAAGGACCTGGTACTGGGGTCATCATCTACAAGTGTGCAAAGTATGTTGTCCGGGGGACCTACGGCCGGGGAGCACCGATTTTTTAAACCCGGACATCCCTTCCTTAGACTCCCATGTTAAACAGTAATTTCTCTGGTGATTTTTGGGGACCCGGTACCGGCCGGTCGTAGCTCCTCTGGACCCGGATCTTGGCAAACATGTAGCCCTATTTCTCCTCTACAAGTGTGCAAAGTTTGTTGTCTGGGAGACCTACGGCTGCGGAGCACCAATTTTTCAAAGCCGGCCACCACTTCCATAGACTCCCATGTTAAACAGTAATTTCTCCGGTAACTTTGGGGACCTGGTACCGGCCGGTCGTAGCTCCTCTGGACCCGGATCTTGGCAAACATGTAGCCCTATTTCTCCTCTACAAGTGTGCAAAGTTTGTTGTCTGGAGGACCTACGGCTGGGGAGCACTGATTTTTTTAAACCCAGACATCAATTCCATAGACTCCCATGTTAAATGGTAATTTCTCCGGTAACTTTGGGGACCTGGTACCGGCCAGTCGTAGGTCCCCTGGACCTGGATCTTGGCAAACATGTAGCCGTATTTCTCCTCTACAAGTGTGCAAAGTTTGTTGTCTGGGAGACCTACGGCTGCGGAGCACCGATTTTTCAAACCCGGACATCAATTCCATAGACTCCCATGTTAAACAGTAATTTCTCCGGTGAATTTGGGGACCTGGTACCAGCCGGTCGTAGGTCCTCTGGACCCGGATCTTGGCAAACATGTAGCCGTATTTCTCCTCTACAGGTGTGCAAAGTTTGTTGTCTGGGGGACCTACTGGTGGGGAGCACCGATTTTTCAAATCCGGCCACCACTTCCATAGACTCCTATGTTAAACGTCAGTCTAGTCATGGATACAGTGACGCATGGGCACAGTGAGACATGGGCACAGTGAGGCATGCAGATGGACACCCTAGGCTTATACTCGAGTCAATATGTGTTCCCATTTTTTGGTGGTAAAATTAGGTGCCTCGGCTTATATTCGGGTCGGCTTATACTCAAGTATATACCGTACGATACTTTCTATAGGTTGTAATACGCTTAGAATACTTTACATTGGATGTTTTTTTTCTCCTTCTGGAGCCCAAGCTTGTTTCTGCATAGCTCCTCAGGAGTTGTCGGTCTAAATGCATTTGGGTGGGGGGTGGGGAGGGGGGCGTATGTATTTTAAAAAAATAAAAAGAGGAAAAATCGTAAATGAGGCTTTTAAAGGAAGGTGAGCCTAGCTGTGTAAAAATAAACTGAAATTCTACGGCCGTTCCTATGTATGGAAAAGACAAGCTTGGAAAGGATACTAGAAAAACAAACAGAAGATGCCAAGGTTTTTTTTTTTTTCTTTTTTTTTTTTTTATATCATACCTGAAGCAAGACAAGCTAAATTCCACCAGTCCGCCCATGGCGCCGGGCACTGTGTTTATAAGGCGAACGGTAATCACGGCTCAATAGGACTATCAATCGGAACTTCAAAAGTTCCAGCAGCTCGATGTGGCACAGGATTTGCACAATTAATTATGTGATTTTTAAATGACAGGGTTTAGGAAAAAAAAAAAGGTAAAAAATATATAAAAAAAAAAAGGTCTAAACTTAACTTAACTGAAAGGGCTCCTTGTCTGAGCGCCAATCTCCAGTAGCAGATAAGGGCCTGAGGTCGCCATGGAAACGCCAGGGCCCAGGAGCCAGGACTCAGTTTCAAAAACCACAAAATCAACATAAACGTGTGCAAAACCAAGGGAAAAAGGTTGCTTTGGCAAGTATGAAATAAAAAAAAAAGAAGCAGTACCAATGTATAAAACAGACGAACCGAAGCAACCTTGACCAGCCGAAAGCCAAGATAATGATGTTCCATTTAGAGCTTGGCACGTCTAGAACTAGCAGTAACGGAGCCTGGGCTTGGCACGTAATGAGCGCTGTGTAGGAGCCCAGGTGTCGCCATTTGACATCTTTTGCCGCGAAGATGGCGTTCTACTAATTCCAAAGTCTATATGGTTAGAGGTTGGATGGACCTTCAGGAGGAACCCCCTGATCATATCATTGGGCAATGTCCGGATGAGGGCCACTAGCCCTTGAGTTGAGGCACAGCTGATTGATTTCAAGAGGAGCCCTTCATTGGTGACCTAAGATTATAGGCAACACGCCCATGGGCGTCCGCAAAACATTTTTCTGGGGGGGACATCATTTTAGGGACACCCGTGCGTCACCCCTTTTCGACAATGTCATTATTACATTATTATGGTCAGAGATTGTAGGCATAGTACAGTCCCTAGGATAGGTAACGGATAATGACCGACAGGCCCTCTTTCCAGACCCAGTGAAACTACAGCAGTGATCCCTCTGGGCTCCCCCGTGCCGATTCTGGTCTGTACCCTGGCAGTGGCTCAGTCTTTTTCTCTCTGGTGGCGCTGGGTAGCGTGGCTCTCTCTGGTGCTGGGTAGCGTGGCTCTCTCTGGTGCTGGGTAGCGTGGCTCTCTCTCTCTCTGGAGGTGCTGGGTAGCGTGGCTCTCTCTGGTGCTGGGTAGCGTGGCTCTCTCTGGTGCTGGGTAGCGTAGCTCTCTCTCTGGGGGTGCTGGGTAGCGTGGCTCTCTCTGGTGCTGGGTAGCGTAGCTCTCTCTCTGGAGGCGCTGGGTAGCGTGGCTATCTTTGGTGCTGGGTAGCATGGCTCTCTCTGGTGCTGGGTTGCGTAGCTCTCTCTCTGGGGGAGCTGGGTAGCGTGGCTCTCTCTGGTGCTGGGTAGCGTGGCTCTCTCTGGTGCTGGGTAGCGTGGCTCTCTCTGGTGCTGGGTAGCATGGCTCTCTCTCTCTCTGGAGGCGCTGGGTAGCGTGGCTCTCTCTGGTGCTGGGTAGCGTGGCTCTCTCTGGTGCTGGGTAGCATAGCTCTCTCTCTGGAGGAGCTGGGTAGCGTGGCTCTCTCTGGTGCTGGGTAGCGTGGCTCTCTCTCTCTCTCTGGTGCTGGGTAGCGTGGCTCTCTCTGGTGCTGGGTAGCGTGGCTCTCTCTGGTGCTGGGTAGCATAGCTCTCTCTCTCTCTGGAGGAGCTGGGTAGCGTGGCTCTCTCTGGTGCTGGGTAGCGTGGCTCTCTTTCTGGAGGCGCTGGATAGCGTGGCTCTCTCTGGTGCTGGGTAGCGTGGCTCTCTCTCTGGAGGCGCTGGATAGCGTGGCACTCTCTAGTGCTGGGTAGCGTGGCTCTCTTTCTGGTGATGCTGGGTAGCGTTTCTCTCTCTCTTTCTCTGGTGCTGGGTAGCGTGTCTCTCTCTCTCTGGAGGCGCTGGGTAGCATGGCTCTCTCTGGTGCTGGGTAGCGTGGCTCTCTCTGGTGCTGGGTAGCGTGGCTCTCTTTCTGGTGATGCTGGGTAGCGTTTCACTCTCTCTCTCTCTGGAGGCGCTGGGTAGCGTTTCTCTCTCTCTCTGGTGCTGGGCAGTGTGGCTCTCTCTCTGATGGCGCTGGGTACGCTACTCTGGTGGCTTTCTCTGTGACTTCCATCCAGCACACACCTCTTTCTTTGTCCTGTAGCAAACGCTCCCTCAGCTTTTTTCCAGGCTGTTTGATCAGATCCCGGATCGCCAACCCTCTTGTAATTACAAGAGGAGATTCGTTTTATTGATCTCACCCCAATAACTTGGACCCTTCTCCCTAAACTGCTGAACTCGAACAATTTGACTTTCGCCTCGGGGGTTCCTCGTAAATTGCGTAACGCGCAGCGAAAAGTATCAAAATGACACAATATTTCCCGGGGAGTCGTGGAGAAAGCTTATGAACCGGATAATCTCTAAGAAGTAAAGGAATAAGGAGAATTAAACTCTAGAAACATTTTTTCCCCCCTCGGACACATTGTGTCTCCTGCCTTGAGCTGCTCTAATAATGTTCTGGTTCATTCGCTGAAGTAATCCCTGTTTTGCCCTAGCGGGGCTTTTCCTGTCAGTCTTTCCTAGATGGTCGTTCATAATAACGTTTGCTAACCCTAAGCGCTAAGGCAATCAGGCTTAAATGAATGTCACAATGACTGGCGGAGAGGAGGGTTTGGGGGGCGAGGATTAGTTGCTTTACACTTCATCTGAGTTTCCTAATCAAGATAGAATTGGAACACAGTAGCAAATCCAGCCGTTGGGAGTTGCGGTGGGTTTATTAAAGGCCGAGCCGGAGTTCTTTTCTTTCCCGGCTGCCCCATTTCATGGTCTTGGGCAGCAGGAATGAGAAGACACACAGAGAGGCTTCCAAAGACCTCATGTGCCGGTCTGATACCTCCTCCCGGGTTTTGTAGTCTCGGGGGCCCCATAGAGACAAAAAAAAAAGGGGAAAGTCAATTGGCGGAGCCCAGTCCCCGTCGGGGAGGCTAATCCAAGTCCTGCAGACCTACAAGTTAATCACGGCTTGGCTTTTCATTTCTCGGCTTGTGTTTTCTGTATCACTGGGCAGGTTTAAATAGCCGCGGCTCACTGCGCCGCCTCAATGGCCGTGTGGATGCTTAACGCCGTGACGTGAGGTGCTCATGTAGAGTTGCTTTCCTATGACTTTTCAGGGAATTGCTTCGTCAGCTTGAAGGTGCCGCTGGTGGTCCTCCGTCCACCGATATAATCCTCCATGTCCTCAGCGTAAGAGTCAAGAAGAGACAAAAAAATAGCCAGCGGGGAACATGTTTATTTTGTCTGGCGGGCTTTTTCCTCCTACTGTTGGGACTGCTTTGATTTTAACACAAATTAACCACTTCAGCCCCGGACCATTTGGGTGGCCAAAGACCGGGCCAATATTTTGCGATTCGGCACTGCGTCGCTTTACCCCACTTAAGCACCGCCTCCTGCACATACCGTATTTATCGGCGTATACCGCGCACTATTTTGCCTTGAAAATCAGGGCAAAATCGTGGGTGCGCGATATACGCCGATACCCGCTTTCCCGCGCCGAGTTTGAATACTGCGCTGACATATACCGAGTGCAGTACACTCGTGTATAGTCGGGCAGTCTCGGCTACACTCGCGCTCACGTCCTGTACATCCAGGACGTCAGCACGAGCATTGCCGACTATACGCGAGTGTACTGCGCTCGGTATATGCCGGCGCAGTATTCAAACTCGGCGCGGGAAAGCGGGAAACGAGCGAGGAGGACGCCGCAGAAGGACGCAGGACACGACGAAGAGGACACCCGAAGCCGCAGACGGACGCCGGACCCGACGAGGCCGCCGTGCAAGACACCAAACTAAGTACAAAAATCTTTTTTTCACAGGAATTTCTGGGCAACTTTAGGGGTGCGCGCTATACGTGGGAGCGCGCTACACCCCAATGAATACGGTATACGTCGGCAGAATGTCACGGCTGGGCACAAGCACGTACAGGTACGTCCTCTTTAAGTGCCCAGCCGTGGGTCCAAAACTCCGTGACACCCGCAGACCCGATCGCAGCTGGAGTCCCGTGATCAGTCCCCGGAGCTGAAGAACGGGGAGAGCTGCATGTAAACACAGCTTCCCCGTTCTTCACTGTGGCGCCGTCATCGATCGTGTGTTACGTTTTATAGGGAAACACAATCAATGACGTCACACCTACAGTCACACCCCCCTACAATTAGAAACACAAATGAGGTCACACTTAACCCCTTCAGCGCCCCCTTGTGGTTAACTCCCAAACTGCAATTGTCATTTTCACAGTAATCAGTGCATTTTTAATGCATTTTTTTTGCTGTGAAAATGACAATGGTCCCAAAAATGTGTCATAATTGTCCGAAGTGTTTGGAGACCCCTGGTCTAGGGGGATCTAAGAGGGTCTAAGAGAGTGTAAATCAGGGCGTGGCCAACCAGTGGCCCGGGGGCCACATGTGGCCCGCGGAGACCTCTGATGTGGCCCACGACCTCCTGATCTGGAATGGCGGGTTGGCAAGCCCAGATCGCAGGTTGCGGAGCAGAGCCCCATAAAGCGATGCTTCCTCCACAGCGCTAGCTTTTGCCACAGGCGGAGTCTATGGCAAAGTTCAGCTAACCCGCAGGATAAACACAGTGGGTGTGGGTAAACCAGAGCACATCAGTGTGAAAGCAGCCTTAGGCCCTTTTCACGCGATCAGCCCAACTAAATGGGACCCTCAATTCACCTCTATAGAGCGACAGATGTCCGTTTACCCCGTCTACCTCCAATCCGAAAAACAGAAGGGAATTTGTCCCCTTCCATCAGGGTGGATCGGAGGGCCTATAGAGTAGTCGTAACCCTTCATCCGCCCGCTCTGCTCACTGTGGCCTGTGACTGGTTACCAAGTTTCTTAAGTGGCCCTCATGCTTCAAAAGGTTGGGCACCCCTGGTGTAAATGGACCTAGGGTCTGGGCAGGTTTCAGGAGGTCTAGGGGGTCTTGAAGTGTCTTAGAGAATCTTGGAGTGTCTAGGTGGGTCTCAGAAGGTATAGTGGGGTCTTAGATGGTCTTGGAGTGTCTAGTTTTTTTTAGAAGGGCTAGGGGGGTCTTGTAGAGTCTAGAAGGATCTAAAGGGTCTGGGGGGGGGGGGTCTCAGAGGTTCTGGGCAGGTTTCAGGGGGTCGAAAAAGGTCTTAGGCCGCGTACACACGGTCGTTCCAAACCGATGAGAATGGTCCGACGGGCCATTTCCATCGGTTCACCGCTAAAGTGGCCTGATGGTCTGATGTGCGTACACACCATCGTTCCAAAAACCGATCGGGTCAGAACGCGGTGACGTCAAACACACGACGTGCTGAATAAAACGAAGTTCAATGCTTTCAAGCATGCGTCGACTTGATTCTGAGCATGCGCAGGTTTTGAACCGATGCTTTCTGTACTAACCATCGGTTTGGACCGATCGGGCAGCGGTCCATCGGTTCGATTTTGAAGCATGTTTTAAAATTTTGGACCGAAGGAAAACAGACCAATGGGCTATACACACGGTCAGTTTGGACCGATGAAACTGAACCTTGGTCCATTCTCATCGGTTTTGTCCGACCGTGTGCCTTAGAGACTCTTGGAGATTCTAGGGGGTCTTGGAGAGTCTAGAAAGATCTAAAGGGTCTCGAAGAGTCTTGGAGGGTCTCAAAGGCTCTTGGAGGGTCTAGGACGGTCTCAGAAGGTCTAGAGGGGGTCTTGGAGGGTCTAAAAGGATCTAAAGAGTCTTGGAGGGTCTCAAAGGCTCTTGGAGAGTCTAGGACGGTCTCAGAAGGTCTAGAGGGGGTCTTGGAGGGTCTAAAAGGATCTTGGAGGGTCTTGGAGGGTCTAGGGGCATTAAATCTAAAATCCAGGATGGAATAGTGTTGCTCACGAATATTCGTATTGCGAATATTCGGCTAGAATATGGCATATTCGAGTATTCGCGATATATTTCGAAATTTCGCGGTGAATATTCGCTATTCCGAATATTCAAATTTTTTCAATTTTATTTTTAGAACAGATCACATCCTAGAGATCTCCATCGACGTCTAAAAGCATTTCTGGTATGATTAGAGACCTTGGGCCGAGTAGCTGAAGCGATCATTTTATCTTGCCGAAAAATCGCAATGCGATTATTCGGCAATCGGAATATCGCGCGATTATTTTCTCCGCCCTTCTTTTGCATCAGAGCCAATCAGAGTTCTCCTACCACAGTTGTCGAAATTCCGCAATAAATATCGCATTCGCATTTTGCGAAATTTCGATAAAATATCACGAATATTCTGAGCCAATCAGAGGGCTCCTACCACAGTTGTCGAAATTCCGCAATAAATATCGCATTCGCATTTTGCGAAATTTCGATAAAATATCACGAATATTCTAAGCCAATCAGAGGGCTCCTACCGCAGTTGTCGAAATTCCGCAATAAATATTGCATTCGCATTTTGCGAAATTTCGATAAAATATCACGAATATTCTGAGCCAATCAGAGTGCTCCTACCGCAGTTGTCGAAATTTCGCAATTATTTTCACATTCGCAATAGCGAAATTTCGCAAACATTTCATTTCGATAAAATATCACTAATATTCGAATTTAGCGAATATTTCTCGAATATTCGGCTATATATTCGTGATATATCGCGAAATCGAATATGGCGTATTCTGCTCAACACTAGGATGGAAGAGAAGACGGAATTGAGGAGATTATGAGATGTATAAAGTTAACAGTCATAATGTGGTCTGCAGGACAGAACTGAAAGAGCCCCGAGACTCCAATCCACCAAGCACTTAAACTGGCTGAAAGCTTCATTTCACGTCACCGAAAATCCAGCCTCAAATCTTCCAATTATCTGACGTCTGCCTTTTTGTTTACAGAATGCGGGCTGGGCGCTGCCCACATAATCGCCGTGATCACAACAAATAAACGTACCCTGTCTAATCAGGCCCGAAATGAAATATGAAATAATCTCCCTGATTGAATATTAAGATTCCAGGTCGGAGTGCAGGGCCCCGGCGTTCGGAAACACTCAGCAATCTGCGCCCCATCAAGCCAGAAACCCCGCAATTGTGGCCAACCGCCTCCTCTACCGAGCGTCTACAATCTAAGTAAACATCGCGCACAAGACTCGTTTGTGAGTTTTTTTTTTAATTCTTTCCAGGAAGAATATCCAAGTCGGAGGGGATGGTTTTGTTGACTGAGGAGGAGGCTGGGTGTAAATGTAAAATTTGATGTTGAAAAGATGTAGACGGCCATTACATGCAGATGTATACTGTATGTCTACAGAGACTACCAACGATCACCGCTCACAATCGTGGTCCTATATTAGTTACAACTATTTAACCACTTAAGACCCGGACCTTTAGGCAGCTAAAGGACCTGGCCAGTTTTTGCGATTCGGCACTGCGTCGCTTTAACTGACAATTGCGCGGTCGTGCGACGTGGCTCCCAAACAAAATTGACGTCCTTTTTTTCCCACAAATAGAGCTTTCTTTTGGTGGTATTTGATCACCTCTGCCATTTTTAGTTTTTGCGCTCTAAACAAAAATAGAGCGACAATTTTGAAAAAAATCAATATTTTTTACTTTTTGCTATAATAAATATCCCCAAAAAATAGATAAAAACTATTTTTTTTCCTCAGTTTAGGGCGATACGTATTCTTCTACCTATTTTTGGTAAAAAAAAATCGCAATAAGCATTTATCGATTGGTTTGCGCCAAATTTATAGCGTTTACAAAATAGGGGATAGTTTTATTGCATTTTTATAATTTTTTTTTTTTTTTACTACTAATGGCGGCGATCAGCGTTTTTTTTCGTGACTGCGACATTATGGCGGACACTTCGGACAATTTTGACACATTTTTGGGACCATTGGGGTGGATTCAGGTAGGGGCGCACACTCTTACGGAGGCGCAGCGTACCGTTTTAACGCTGCACCTCCGTAAATTACCTGCGCTACGCTTCTTTCATGAAGCAGTAGCTCCGTAATTTGCGTGGGCGCTCCGTAAAAATGGCCGGCGTAAGCGCGCGTAATTTAAATGATCCCGTAGGGGGTGTGGATCATTTAAATTAGGCGTGTTCCCGCGCCGAACGTAGTGCGCATGCTCCGTTGGGAAACTTTCCCGACGTGCATTGCGGCAAATGACGTCGCAAGGACGTCATTTGCTTTAACGTGAACGGAAATGGCATCCAGCGCCATTCACGATTCACTTACGCAAACAACGTAATTTTCAAACATCGCAACGCGGGAACGACGGGTATACTTAGCATTGGCTGCCCCTGCTAATAGCTGGAGCAGCCTTATGCGGAACCAGACGAATGCAAACGACGTAAAATGTGTACTCAGGGCGCGTGTACGGTTGTGAATCGGCGTGAGTATGCAATTTGCATACTCACGCCGATGGGAACGCCACCTAGCAGCCATCGTAAGAATGCAGCCTACGGCTGGGCACTTAAAGAGGACGTACAGGTACATGCTTGTGCCCAGCCGTGCCATTCTGCCGACGTATATGTGCAGAAGGCGATCCTCAAGTGGTTAAAGGGTGACTGTAATGCTGCATACTGTACACACGATCAGATTTTTTTCCCGGCGGTTTTCTTGGCTCAAACTT
>NC_053500.1:141788950-141916450 GCF_905171775.1 Rana temporaria | reverse complement strand
GGGCACTCTGGCAGTGGCAGCATTTGATGGGGCGCAGTAGCGGCAATTGATGGGCACACTGGCAGCATCTGATTAGGCACAGTAGCGCCAATTGATGGGCACACTGGCAGCATCTGATGGGGCACAGTAGCGCCAATTGATGGGCACACTGGCACAATCTGATGGGGCACAGCAGCGACAATTGATGGGCACACTGGCACAATCTGATGGGGCACAGTAGCAGCAATTAATGGGGCACACTGGCAGTGGCAGCATTTGATGGGGCACACTGGTGGCAATTGTTGTACACAGTAGCTGCATTTGATGTCACAGTGGCAGCAATTTATGGGTACAGTGGCTGTGTTTGATGGGCACAGTGGCAGCAATTTATGGGTACAGTGGCTGCGTTTGATGAGCACAGTGGCAGCAATTTATGGGTACAGTGGGTGCGTTTGATGGGCACAGTGAGGCTGCAATTGATGGATTTTTTTTTCAGTTTCTTTGCGCCCCCCCAAAAAAAAATTGAGCACCAGCCTGGGCCATACACTAGTAATAGAATGAACATTCGTACAAGGATTCTTAGTACATTCGATGTCTTTAGATAATAACGTGAAACTTTGGATTTTGGAATGACTTTCCCCAAACAAAAGCCGCATTCATTCGCTGTTTGCAATTTGTTTGTTTGCTTGAGAAAAAGTTTCCACCCCCGTCCCTTTGATTTTTCTCATCACTGCGGCTGACCCGACTAATGACCAGTCATTTACAACAAACGTTCTTAGAAGGAAAACATTTTATAATGAGATTCTCCTGGAGTGTCGCCAGCTGAAGGGCGCCGTGGATGAGTCAGCCGCTGAACGGGAAAAAATAAAAACTGACGACTCGATTCCCCCCGTCCGACACTCCATGTGGATTCTCCCCGCTGGGCTATTGTGTTCTGACAGCTGTGAGACGTCACCAATCAGCATTGCAGGCGAGAGCCGGTGCCGCTGATCAAGGAGGGAAAAGTCGATCGGTAGATCGGCTTATGTACAATTACAATGGCCCAGATTCAGAGAGCAATTGCGTCTGCGTAACCATAGTTACGCAGCGCAATTGCTTACTTGCGCTGGCGTTTCGAATGCTCCTGATTCAGGAACCTCGATACGCCGACTGCAGCCTAAGTCCCCGTACACACGAGAGGATCTATCCGCTGGAATTGATCTGTGGATCAGTTCCAGCGGATAGATCCGCTGGTGTGTACAACCCAGCGGATCTTTTTCCGCTGATTTTTTTCGGGCCGACCGATTTCCAGCGGATAAAAATTTCTTAGCATGCTAAGAAATCTATCCGCTGGAATCGGCTCCAGGGGATCGATCCGGTGATCTGTACAGACTCACCGGATCGATCCGTCCGAACACATCCCTCGCATGCGTCGTAATGATTCGACGCATGCGTGGATATCCTTATATGACAGCGTCGCGCACGTCGCCGCGTCATCATCGCGGCGACGGCGCGACACGTCACCGCGGACGGAATTCCGCGGGGATTTTGATCTCCTGGTTAGTACAACCAGGAGATCAAAATCCGCCAGAGGATTTATCCGCGGATACGGTCCGGAGGACCGTTTCCGCGAATAAATCCTCTCGTGTGTACCCGGCATAAGATATGACTGGCATAAGGCTTCTTATGCCATCGTATCGTAGGCTGCATTCTTGCGATGGCCGCTAGGGGGCGTTCCCGTAGTGGTCAGCGTATAGTATGCAAATTGCATACTAACGCCGATTCACAACGTTACGCGAGCCCTGCATACGCATTTTACATCGTTTCCGTTCGTCGGGTTTCGCGTAAGGCTGCTCCTGCTAATAGCAGGGGCAGCCAATGCTACGTATACCCGTCGTTCCCGCGTCACAAAGTTTAAATTTTACGTCGTTTGCGTAAGTGAATCGTGAATGGCGCTGGACGCCATTTACGTTCACTTTGAAGCAAATGAAGTCCTTGCGACGTCATTTGCCGAAATGCACGTCGGGAAAGTATCCCGACGGAGCATGCGCCCTATGCTCGGCGCGGGAACGCGCCTAATTTAAATGATTCCCGCCCCCTATGGGATCATTTACATTAGGCGCCCTTACGCCGGGCATTTTTGGAGCGCCCACGCAAATTACGTGGCTACTGCTTCGTGAATGAAGCGTAGCACAGGTAATTTATGGAGGCGCAGGGCAAAAACGGGACGCTGCGCATCCGTAAGGAGTGCGCAGCAGTACCTGAATCTACCCCAATGTTCATACATGGATCGAAATTTGCTGATCAAGCAGGGCCGAATCTGATCTGGGGGTGCAGAAGCAAAAGCCAGGGGGCATAATGTCAACACTAGTATGTATTAGGTGGTCATTAGATCAGGGTGATTAAATAGAACCTGTACCCCCTTTACACCAGATGTCCCCATCAGAGTACCCCCTTACATCAGGGTCCCCATCAGAATCCCCCCTCACATAAGGGTGCCCATCAGAGTGCCCCCCTACACCAGGTTTCCCATCAGAGTGCCCCCTTACATCAGATGTCCCCATCAGAGTACCCCCTTACATCGGATGTCCCCATCAGAGTACCCATCTTACATCAGGGTCCCCATCAGAGTACCCCCTTACATCAGGGTCCCCATCAGAGTGCCCCCCTACACCAGGTTCCCCATCAGAGTGCCCCCTTACATCAGATGTTCCCATTAGAGTACCCCCTTACATCAGATGTCCCCATCAGAGTACCCTTCTTACATCAGGGTCCCCATCAGAGTACCCCCATACATCAGGGTCCCCATCAGAGTGCCCCCCTACTCCATGTTTCCCATCAGAGTACCCCCTTACATCAGATGTCCCCATCAGAGTACCCTTCTTACATCAGATGTCCCCATCAGAGTACCCATCTTACATCAGGGTCCCCATCAGAGCCCCCCTTACATCAGGTTCCCCATCAGAATACCCCCGTACATCGGGTTCCCCATCAGTGTACCCCCTTACATCAGGGTCCCCATCAGAGTGCCCCCTTACATCAGATGTCCCCATCAGAGTACCCTTCTTACATCAGGGTCCCCATCAGAGTACCCTTCTTACATCAGATGTCCCATTCAGAGTACCCCCGTACATCAGGTTCCCCATCAGAGTACCCCCTTACATCAGGGTCCCCATCAGAGTTCCCTTCTTACATCAGATGTCCCCATCAGAGTCCCCCCTTACATAAGGGTCCCCATCAGAGTGCCCCCCTACACCAGGTTTCCCATCAGAGTGCCCCCTTACATCAGATGTCCCCCACCAGAGTACCCCCTTACATCAGGGTTCCCTTTAGAGTCCCCCCTTGCATAAGGGTCCCCATCAGAGTGCCCCCCTTACATCAGATGTCCCCACCAGAGTACCCCCTTACATCAGATGTCCCCACCAGAGTACCCCCTTACATCAGATGTCCCCACCAGAGTACCCCCTTACATCAGATGTCCCCACCAGAGTACCCCCTTACATCAGATGTCCCCAGGGCCGTTTGGAGGAATTTGAAAAAAAGTCACATTTTCAAGTTGAGAAGCGGGCCGGACTGAAAGGAAGTAAACACTCAGTGTGTGCACTTCCTGTCAGTCTGGCCGGAAACAGGAAACTGAATCTCCTGTTCCGCGCGGCCGACCGGACTGCAGAAGGAAGCAGCAGTGCGGCAAGGGCCTGCCCTGCTGGGGCCCCTGGCCAGCTCGGGGCCCCAAGCAGTTGTTTGGTTTGCCTGTCGGGTTCTGACGGGCCTGGATGTCCCCATCAGAGCACCCTGTTCTTCAGGGTCCACTTTTGAGTCCCCCCTTACATCAGATGCCCCATCACTGTACCCCGTTACATCAGGGTCCCCATCAGAGCACCCCCGTATATATGGATCTCCAGCAGAGTCCCTCCCTTCATCAGTGCCCCAATCAGAGTACCCCCGTACATCAGGGTCCCCATCAGAGTACCCCCGTACATCAGGGTCCCCATCAGAGTTCCCTCTTAAGTCAGATGTCCCCACCAGAGTACCCCCTTACATTAGATGTCCCCATCAGAGTACCCCAGTACATCAGGTACCCCCGTATATCTGGATCTCCTTAAAAATGCCCCCTTACATCAGTGCCCCCATCAGAGTACCCCAATACATCAGTGTCCTCATCAGAGTGCCCTCTTACATCAGGGTCCCCTTCAGAGTACCCCCTTAAGTCAGATGTCCCCATCAGAGTACCCTCTTACATCAGATGTCCCCATCAGAGTACCCCCTTACATCAGAGTCCCCATCAGAGTACCCTCTTACATCAGTTTCCCCATCAGAGTACCCCCTTACATCAGTGACCCCATCAGAGTACCCCCTTACATCAGATGTTCCCATCACAGTACCCCCTTACCTCAGAGTACCCCCTTACATCAGAGTGCCCCCTTACATCAACTGTCTGCATCCGACTGGGTCATGCACTCTCAGAGAGTTGGGGAGGCACAGCCCACCCCAGCACACCCCTAGATCCAGCCCGGTGATGATCAAGCAGGGAAAAGCGGTGTTGTGGGAGTGTCTCGGCTGTCGGGTCCCTGAATGTACAGCCAGCTTCAGAAGGAATTTCCTCTCTATTCTGAAGAGATTTCCTCTCACTTCCTGCTGAGTCTCTGGGACAGGAAGTAAAGAGAAATTTCCTCTGGAAAACAAAAGTTTTTACTTAAAAAAACTAAAATAAAAATAAAAGCAACCGTCATCAAAACTCCACCCGCAAACAATAATTCTCTTCCAGCCGCAGTCCAGGTTCCGGCGGCGTCGCGTACGATCGTCCCGTCGCCCCTTTCCCTGTCACTTTGGCTTCTGTGTCTGTTCAGTAGGAGAAAGTAAAAAAAAAAAGGGCCTAGGAACAGCGCGGCGTCTGGCCAGGCCGACCGCGTAAAGAGGTGGGTTCCATTGTAGGTGTTGACAGTTTAAAATAAATCCAGGCCGTAGCGAACATTTACAGGAAAGTTATAAAAATCAGTGAAACAGGGCGAGCGGGTTACCGTGGAGACCAGACACACACAATAAACAGCCAAACGGTGACAGCCTACCCCGAGCGAGCGCAAGGCCTGAAATCCATCACTTTGTAAAAAGCATTATGTGCTGCTGAAAGCTCTTTATTCCCCGGCAGACCCGCACACGGCTCCAAAAATATTAACCTTTTCAGCGCGAGGGCTTACCACAGGTTCCAGCGCGGCAAGGCGTCACCCAATGGGAGGCAAAGAGTCAACTCTAATATACCGGATTTGCCGGCGTATAAGACGACCCCCCTATTTTTCCAGGAAAAGTGTTGGTTTTGGGATATACTCGTCGTATAAGACGACCCCCTTCCTACTAGTCTGTCTGGAAGCTGAGGAGTAGCCGGAACAACCGCTGACAGAAACAGGCATTTTTCAGATCTCACTGTGCCATTCCATTACGTGCCCCACTGTGCCATTCCATTACATGCCCCACTGTGCCATTCCATTACGTGCCCCACTGTGCCATGCCATTACATGCCCCACTGTGCCGTGCCATTACATGCCCCGCTGTGCCGTGCCATTACATGCCCCACTGTGCCAAGCCATTACATGCCTAACTGTGCCATTCCATTACATGCCCCACTGTGCCATTCCATTACATGCCCCACTGTGCCATTACATGCCCCACTGTGCCATTCCATTACATGCCCCACTGTGCCATTCCATTACATGCCCCCACTGTGCCGTGCCATTACATGCCCCACTGTGCCATTCCATTACATGCCCCACTGTGCCATTCCATTACGTGCCCCACTGTGCCATTCCATTACGTGCCCCACTGTGCCATTCCATTACATGCCCCACTGTGCCATTCCATTACATGCCCCACTGTGTCATTCCATTACATGCCCCACTGTGCCATTCCATTATGTGCCCCACTGTGCCATTCCATTACATGCCCCACTGTGCGTGCCATTACATGCCCCACTGTGCCAAGCCATTACATGCCTCACTGTGCCATTCCATTACATGCCCCACTGTGCCGTGCCATTACATGTCCCACTGTGCCGTGCCATTACATGCCCCACTGTGCCATTCCATTACATGCCCCACTGTGCCATTCCATTACATGCCCCACTGTGCCGTGCCATTACATGTCCCACTGTGCCATGCCATTACATGCCTCACTGTGCCATTCCATTACATGCCCCACTGTGCCGTGCCATTACATGTCCCACTGTGCCGTGCCATTACATGCCCCACTGTGCCATTCCATTACATGCCCCAATGTGCCAAGCCATTACATGCCCCAATGTGCCAAGCCATTACATGCCCCACTGTGCCATTCCATTACATGCCCCACTGTGCCGTGCCATTACATGCCCCACTGTGCCATTACATTACATGCCCCACTGTGCCATTCCATTACATGCCCCACTGTGCTGTGCCATTACATGCCCCACTGTGCTGTGCCATTACATGCCCCACTGTGCCATTCCATTCCATTACATGCCCCACTGTGCCATTCCATTACATGCCTCACGGTGCCATTCCATTACATGCCCCAATGTGCCAAGCCATTACATGCCCCAATGTGCCAAGCCATTACATGCCCCACTGTGCCATTCCATTACATGCCTCACGGTGCCATTCCATTACATGCCCCAATGTGCCAAGCCATTACATGCCCCAATGTGCCAAGCCATTACATGCCCCACTGTGCCATTCCATTACATGCCCCACTGTGCCATTCCATTACATGCCCCACTGTGCCGTGCCATTACATGCCCCACTGTGCCAAGCCATTACATGCCCCACTGTGCCATTCCATACCTCCACTGTGCCATTCCATGTCCCCACTGTGCCATTCCATGCCCCCACTGTGCCATTCCATGCCTCCACTGTGCCATTCCATGCCTCCACTGTGCCAAGCCATGCCCCCACTGTGCCATTCCATGCCTCCACTGTGCCATTCCATGCCTCCACTGTGCCATTCCATGCCTCCACTGTGCCATTCCATGCCCCCACTGTGCCATTCCATGCCTCCACCTTGCCATTCCATGCCTCCACTGTGCCATTCCATGCCCCCACTGTGCCATTCCATGCCTCCACCTTGCCATTCCATACCCCCACTGTGCCATTCCATGCCCTCACTGTGCCATTCCATGCCTCCACTGTGCCATTCCATGCCTCCACTGTGCCACTCCATGCCCCCACTGTGCCATTCCATGCCTCCACTGTCCATCACATGCCTCACTGTGCCGTACCATTACATGCCCCACTGTGCCGTCCCATTACATGCCCCACTGTGCCATTCCATTACATGCCCCACTGTGCCATTCCATTACATGCCCCACTGTGCCATTCCATTACATGCCCCATTGTGCCGTGCCATTACATGCCCCACTGTGCCATGACATTCCATGCCCCCACTGTGCTATTCCATGCCTCCACTGTGCCATTCCATGCCTCCACTGTGCCATTCCATGCCCCCACTGTGCCATTCCATGCCCCCACTGTCCATCACATGCCTCCACGGCCAAGACAAGACGATCTCCCTACCTTATTTTTTTGCTGCAGACATCCATGTTTCAGGCTGCGGGCATCCATGATTCAAAAGCCGCGCCTCCTCCTCAGACTGTTCCGTGATAGGCGGAACACAAATTTTCCCAGCGGGGCCTCTGTTCAGTGTTCCGCCTATCACGGACGTCCTCTCGTCCGAGGATGGCAACAGAGGCCCTGCTGGGAAAATTAGTGTTCCGCCTATCACGGAACAGTCTGAGGAGGAGGCGCGGCTTTTAAATCATGGATGCCCGCAGCCTGAAACATGGATGACGGAGACAGATCCGGCGTATAAGACGACCCCCGACTTTGGATGCATTTTTTTGCATCCAAAAGGTCGTCTTATACGCCGGCAAATACGGTACACCATATTACCAAAAGTATTGGGACGCCTGCCTTTACACGCACATGAACTTTAATGGCACTCCAGTCTTGGTCCATAGGGTTCAATATTGAGTTGGCCCCGCCCTTTGCTGCTATAGCAGCTTCACCTCTTCTGGGAAGGCCGCCCACAAGGTTTAGGAGTGTGTCTATGGGAATGTTTGACCGTTCTTCCAGAAGGGCATTTGTGAGGTCAGGCACTGATGTTGAACGAGAAGGCCTGGCTCGCAGTCTCCGCTCTAATTCATCTCAAAGGTGTTCTGTCGGGTTGAGGTCAGGACTCTGTGCAGGCCAGTCAAGTTCCTCCACCCCAAACTCGCTCATCCATGTCTTTATGGACCTTGCTTTATGCGCTGGTGCGCAGTCATGTTGGAACAAAAAATATTGCATTTTTTTCAAAATTGTCGCTCTATTTTTGTTTATAGCGCAACAAATAAAAACCGCAGAGGTGATCAAATACCCCCAAAAGAAAGCTCTATTTGTGGGGAAAAAAAGGACACCAATTTTGCTTGGGAGCCACGTCGCACGACCGCGCAATTGTCAGTTAAAGCGACGCAGTGCCGAATCGCAAAAACTGGCCAGGTCCTTTACCTGCATAAAGGTCCGGGTCTTAAGTGGTTAAAAAAAAGAACCTGAATGGCAACATATTGGTTTTATTTCCGACTCCCTGATCCCCCAGCATTACAAACTAAACAAAAATAACATTGTAAAAAGTTCCAGAATCAGCGATCCCTATCCCCGTTACATGCGTTTGTTGGACGCCGGCGCTCCATTGTGCGCCGTGCCCGGGATCCTTACACAGGCAACATACAGATTAGTGGTAAATCTTCGCAGATGGCACGGCTCTATCCCCCCCCCCCCGGTCTTGGCGTGTTTTCAGTTTACCATCTAAACTTAAACGACATAGATTTCAGCCGAAGAACCCGCAGCGAAGGAAGAAAAAGAACTATATTAGCCAACAGCAGGCGTCTGAAGGAAGCCTCCCCCCGGGCCCGTAAAAAGACTATAATGCAGACAGGAAAGTAAATAAATCATAAAATTAATACCTTAGCTATATAAGGCCTGTATCTACTGTACTTCTCATTGCAGCCACCCCACCCCCACCCCCGTCACTGCAACACGCATGTGCGGGACCCCTGTGTGCAGAAGGCTCAGGAAAAGGAACACATGGGAAGCCCCTGTCATCGTCTGAACGCCGGTCTGGGGTTTTTAGGATAGGTACTAATGATGACGGAGCAAAAGTAATCCCTAAATAAAGTAAATGAAAATTTGTATGATAAACAATTGGTTCTATCGAAACCAGCGGCGGCCTGTCCATACAGGCCACCCCCCTAATCCGTGCATCCGGCCCCCTAATCTACATGCAGGGCGCCGGACACATGGGCCCAGATTCTCGTAGAATCGCGCAAAACTGTGCGGGCGTAACGTATCTCATTCACAAAGCACTTGCGTGTAAAGTTGCGGCGGCGTAGCGTAAATCACCCGGCGCAAGCCCGCCTAATTCAAATTAGCCGGGTAGGGGGCGTGGAGCATTTAAATTAAGCGCGTTCAGGCGCCGAACGTACTGGGCATGCGCCGTCCGGAAAATATCCCAGGGTGCATTGCTCCAAATGACGTCGCAAGGACGTCATTGGTTTCGACGTGAACGTAAATGGCGTCCAGCCCCATTCACGGACGACTTACGCAAACGACGTAAATTTTTAAATTTCGACGCGGGAACGACGGCCATACTTAACATTGGTTGCCCTTCATATAGCAGGGGCAACTTTACGCCGCGCAAACCTAATGTAAATGTCGTAACTTCACTGCGTCGACCGTGCGTACGTTCGGGAATTCGCGTATCTAGCTAATTTGCATACTCGATGGGGAAAACGACGGAGGCGACACCTAGCGGCAAAAAAAAAAATTGCATTTAAGATCCGACGGCGTAAGAGACTTACGCCTGTCAAATCTAATGGATATCTATGCGTAACTGATTCTAAGAATCAGTCGCATAGATACGACGGCCCAGATTAGGACTTACGGCGGTGTACATGGCGTTGCGCCGTCGTAAGCCCTTTGAGAATCTGGGCCATGGAGTCCAATGAGTTTTTTTTTTGAAGCATATGATTAGTGCCTGAAGCTCTAATTGGCTTAAAAAAAGGGTGGGCTTGGGGCGCAGAGACCACCCAGTTGTTTGACAATAGCGAACTAATATTCGCTATTGTCTTCGTGATTCTCCTCCCCGCCAATTAGGAAGCGGGTCCTGAGACCCACTTGGCTAGGGAATCTTAGGACTCCCTGGCTAAGCGGGTCTCAGGACACACTTCCTGTTCGGCCGGAAGGAGAAGCAACGGCCCGGCTCTTCCTTCCCCCTGCCTCCTATGGTAAGGCCTCTGATCGCCGCCTTCCCATCCGTCACTCACGCGGGTGCGGGGGGGGGGGGTCGATCGCTGCATTCCCGTCCATCTCCCACAGGGGGTGGGGTGGGTTGATCGCCACATTCCCATCCATCTTCTGAGAGCACGGGGTGTCATTAGTTTGCCGCCTCCCCCCCCCGAAATATTAAGCTTCAACCGCCACTGATCAGAACGCGGACGCAGATCAAACCTTGTGTGTTAAGGCATTCATCCGAATGCCATATGTTTAAGCAATTTGGTGGGAGCTAAATGTTTTCCAATTGCTACAATATATGATACTACTACATCCAGTGTCAACGGTTGCTAAGGAAGCAGTGTCACGTCCTTAGCAACCAGTGATGTCACCCAGCCCCAAGAATTTCCATATTTTTATTTTTAAAGGGGCTTTCAGATTATGATAAACCCCCCCGGCCCACAGACCCCTGCAACCACCAGGCTAGGGTTGTCGGGAAGAGGCCCTTGTCCTTATTAACAAATGAAATGTTGCTAAAACATTGTGTATCATAAGCAATTGGTTCTATCGGAACATGGGTGCAGATCAAACGTTGTTTGTTCAGGTATTTGTCCAAATGCAGCCGGCTCCTTAGCCAATTTGGTGGGAGCCAAATGTTTTCCAATTGCTACAATGTATGATGCCAATACTACTATATCCAATGTCAATGGTTGTTAAGGAAGCAACTGGTGCCGACACCCGTCACATCCTTCGCAACCAGTGAAGTCATCTGCTCCCATTCATTTCCTTTTTCAAAGTGCTTTCAGATTCCACTAAGTCCCTCCCCTCCTGTCCTCAAACCCCCACAAACACCAGGGCAGGGTTGTGGGGAAGAGGCCCTTGTCCTCATTAACACAGGGAGAAGGCACTTTGCCAGAGGGGTCCCCCCTGGCAAGGTACCTCTCCCCATTTGGAGGCTTGGTGTGGTTCAGGACTGGGGCGGTGCATGCTCAATCTCGCTGCATGCTCAAACAAAGGTCTGGTATAGATTCTGAAAGTGTTTGTTGCGTGGGGTTCCCTCTTAAAATCCGTACCGGACCATCATCTGGGACAGGAGTCTCGTATAAATGAAGGCTATTTGGAATTTAAGGGAGCCCACGCTTTTTTTTTCGTTAGCTTGTTTTTTGCTTGGGCTTCCCCTTGGGATCCATACCAGACCCTCATCAAGGAAAAGGTTCTGTTGTGTATTTTTAAGGGGGAACCCCAGGCTGTTTTTTTTTTGTGTGTGGGGGGTCTCCCATTCACATCCATAACAGACCCTCATTTGCCTCTGCTCCACAACACACCGGCATGCTGCAGAGCTGCTGCTGTGCGGAAGAGACCCTTGTCCCCATCAACATGGGAACAAGGTGCTTTGGGGCAGGGGAGGGAAGAGCCCCCCCGCCCCAAAGCACCCATTCCCCCATGTTGAGGGCATGTGGCCTGGTATGGATCAGGAGAGGGAGGGGCGCTCGCTCCCCCCTTTACTGGCCTGTCAGGCTGTGTGCTCAGATAAGGGTCTGGTATGGATTTTGGGGGGGGCATGTTCTTTGGGTCTGGTATGGATTTCAAGGGGAACCCCATGCCATTTTTTTCTTTCTTTTTTTAAAAAAAAAAGCTGAGTGGCTGGGCCAGCAATTGCAGTTTGCGAGTCAATTTAAATTAGATTTCACTTCTTTTTTTTCTTTAGAAATGTTGTTTTTGCTGCAGCAGGTTCTATACATGGTACAGATGCGTCACTTTACAGGAAGACTAAAGGGACCCCCCCAGGCACTATATTTAAAGGAATTTCTCATTTTTATTTTCTCACTTTACGCATCATTAAAATCACTGCTCCTTTTTTAAATTGCATTGATGTCCCTCAGGGCAGTACCCAGGCCCCCATAGCCGTTTAATGGCCGATGACCCAGTAAAGGGCACCTCTAGCCCTTTGGACCCCTTTAACAGTCTACTTCTGCCTTCTTCTACACATACCTATAGCCAGATTCAGAGAGAGCGCCGCATCTTTAAGGTGGCGTAGCGTATCGTATTTACGCTACGCCGCCTTAAGTCAGAGAGGCAAGTACTGTACAAAGCACTTGCCTCCTAACTTACGGCGGCGTAGCATAAATGGGGCCCGGCGTAAGCGCACCTAATTCAAATGAGGATGGGCGGGCGTGTGTTATGTAAATTACTCGTGACCCGACGTGATTGACGCATGCGCCATCCGTGTACATATCCCAGCGTGCATTGCTCCAAAGTACGCCGCAAGTACGTATTGGTTTCGACGTGAACGTAAATTACGTCCAGCCCCATTCACGGACGACTTACGCAAACGACGAAAATTTTTCAAATTTCGACGCGGGAACGACGGCCATACTTAACATTGGCTACGCCACCTAGGGGGCAGCTTTATCTTTACACGGCGTATCTCTTACGGAAACGGCGTATCTTTACTGCGACGGGCGCACGTACGTTCGTGAATCGGCGTATCTAGTCATTTACATATTCTACGCCGAACTCAACGGAAGCGCCACCTAGCGGCCAGCCTAAAAAATTACACTTTAAGATATGACGGCGTAGGAGACTTAGGCCGCTCGTATCTTAGCCTAATTTAAGCGTATCTGGTTTCCAGAATACGCTTAAATTTAGGACGTCGTAGATTCAGAGTTACGTCGGCGTATCTACTGATACGCCGGCGTAAATCTTTCTGAATCCAGCTACTAGTTTTCCTTTGCAGTACATGACCAGGAGTCCAGTGTGACTAGGGGGAAGGGCTCACCCCGCCTTAGTTCTGCTAAATGCCTCGTGCTTAGTTTATTTGCGTTTTGTGTGGAGTTCCCCTTTAAGCAATCAGACAACGTGGGGTTAAATGCTCTGCTGACTTTATTTCAGGGGAGTGAAGGAGATATTTGCTCACATTTTGCCAACCTGGGTTATCCAAACGGGTGTTATAAGAAGGAAGTGTCTGAATATTTAGAATTTCTGGCTGGATAATATGACATGGGGGATTTCCAGGAACACGTTTGTTTTTTATTTTTTTATTTTTTTCCTTTTCCTTCTGCACTGCGGAGACCAAATGACTGAAAATACCTTAATGATAATACGCCGGCCCCCGAATCCGCAGATTAACATTTGTATTCTTCTTTATCTGTAAATCGATTGGGGGGTTGGGGGGGGGGTGTGATTTACTAGAACTGGAGGGTGAAGAATCTGGTGCAGCTGTGCATGGGAGCCAATCAGCTTCCAGGTTTTATTATGAACGTTTAACGGCCTCAAGCGGGAAATTGGTCAGGGCAGGAAGGTGTATAAGTGTCCTGTATTGAAGGGGTTAAAATAGATTTTCTTTTAAGTACTAATAATTATGATTAATTCTATCATCTATTTATACTTCAATTCTTAAGGGTAGGATTCTTAAGGGTAGGTGTGTTAGTTTGGGTAGGCTGGTAGGGGCCCAGAGCAATACTTTGCCCAGGGGCCCATGAGTCTTTTAAGACAGCCCTGGCTGACAACACACAGCAATTTGGTGTCAGCCCTGTCCAAATTTATTTTGCTATATTCCTTAAAGTGGCTGTACAGGCGGAAGGATTTTTCCACTCAAAAATGTAACTTTCGTTCTATTTTGTCCTATTGTATTATATTTCCTTATTTTCTATTTTATTCTGTTCTTTTATTTTCTATTCTATTTAGTTCTGTTTTACTCTATTATATTCTATTCTTTTATTTTCCAGTTTATTTATTTTTTTCTATTATTTAATTTTTCTACTCTATTCTGTTAAACTCTATTATATTAACCACTTAAGCCCCAGACCAGTTTGTTGCTAAAGGACCGGGCCACTTTTTGCGATTCGGCGCTGCGTCAAAACCCTTTATTACACAGTATCCATAAATATTTACTATTAATTAATGTTATTTTTGCCTTTTTCAAGATCACCTGTGTTCTATATATTATTTTTTTTATTTTTTATTTGTTTGTTTGTTTATTTTGTTTGTTTTTATTCAGTTTGTCCGACAATGTAACTATATGATCATAACCCGATCCAATTGTTTGGTATCCACTGAAAACAAGATCATGTTTTAGATCTTTTAAGTAGCAACATTGGCCCAGATTCTCAGAAGAGATACAACGGCGTATCTCCAGATACGCTGTCGTATCTCTGCGTTGCGCGGTCGTATCTATGCGCCTGATTCTTAGAATCAGCTACGCATAGATTTCCCGGAGATCCGACAGGCGTAAACACCGTCGGATCGTAACTGCATATTTACGCTGGCCGCTAGGTGGCGCTTACCCCGAATTCCGCGTCGAGTATGCAAATTAGCTAGATACGCGAATTCCCGAACGTACGCCCGGCCGACACAGTAAAGTTACGCCGTTTACGTTAGGCTTTTTCCCGGCGTATAGTTGCCCCTGCTATATGGTGGCGTAAGTGCGGCGTAACAATGTTAAGTATGGCCGTCGTTCCCGCGTCGAAATTTGAAAAAGTTACGTCGTTTGCGTAAGTCGTCCGTGAATGGGGCTGGACGTCATTTACGTTCACGTCGAAACCAATGACGTCCTTGCGGCGTACTTTGGAGCAATGCACACTGGGAAATTCCACGGAAGGCGCATGCGCCGTTCGGGAAAAACGTCAATCACGTCGGGTCACAGTACATTTACATAAAACACGCCCCCCTGATCCAAATTTTAATTAGGCGGGCTTACGCCGGCCGATTTATGTTACACCGCCGTAACTTAGGAGGCAAGTGCTTTGTGAATACAGCACTTGCCTCTCTGATTTACGGCGGCCTAGCGTAAATACGCTACGCTACGCCGCCGTACAAATGCGCCGCCCTACCTTAATCTAGCCCAACGTTTTTTTTAATTTGTTTGTTTATTTTGTTAGTTTTTATTCAGTTTGTCCGACAATGTAACTATATGATCATAACCCGATCCAATTGTTTGGTATCCACTGAAAACAAGATCATGTTTTAGATCATTTAAGTAGTAACATTGTATCTGCAATAGAGCATCTGGATGGGAAGTATCTATTGGAGCTTCTGTACAGAATTCCTCCACGGGGAGGACAGATGGCCAATAAAATAACATGTAAATGATAGAGCACAAGCCAGACAGACAGTATGGAAAAATCACCCTGCGAGTCATACAGAAAGTATGAGAGATTTACACTTAGACGAGGATATGTAGACCATTGTGACGGACAGCTGTACATACATTGCGGATCACACACTGTCTTCCATTCTTCTTAATTGGATCTCCAGCTGGACTGATAAATATACAGTGAAAATCCCCGGATGTAAACTGTGCCGCCTGACTAAATATATGTATCTCTCTTTTACCAATGACATATCCAGACAGGTGACAACGCTGCTCATTTGCAAAGCTTCCTGTGTCACCTGCGTGCTCATTGGGCTATGAGAGAGCTCCACCCAGGGCTGTCTAAATAGCATCATGGGCCCCTGGGCAAAGTAATGCTCTGGGGCCCCTACAATGATGACAGTGCAGGTAAACAGACATCAAGTAGGTAGGAGGCAGACTGCCTCCCCTGTGTATCTATCACTCTCAGTGCCATCATGGGGCCCCGGATTTTGGGGCAGCGTGGGCTCAAGGACCAGCTGCTTTGGGGAAAGTGTAGCCCCCCCCCATGCAGCTGGGACCCCCTAGGCAGTGCCCAGGTGTCAGGGCCAATCCTAGGGACACAGATGCCTGGGTGCAGAAATATTGCTGGCGCCCCCCCACATGGGCGTGGTCATCTTACTAACTCCTCCCCTTTACAAAAGTTTCTATGGCGATGACTCAAACACAGAGATGCTTATTAGTGTCCGCCATCAGAGCCCCCCAGAGCAGGTGTCCCCCATCAGAGCCCCCCAGAGCAGGTGTCCCCCATCAGAGCCCCCCACAGCAGGTGTCCCCCATCAGAGCCCCCCACAGCAGGTGTCCCCCATCAGAGCTCCCCCAGCAGGTGTCCCCCTTCAGAGCCCCCCCACATCATGTGTCCCCTATTAGAGCCCCCCACAGCAGGTGTCCCCATAGATCAGTACCTGTCCAATAGATCCCTGTAGCTCAGGTGTGCTGGGAGCAGAAGCACATTACAGGGGGCAGGGCATACGTGGCATCTTTGGTTACTAGGAGGGTGGCACTCGGAGAGCATTTCTGGGAGTGCACAGGATGATTGGTAGCAGCTCCAGCCAACCCAGAAGCCTCTCATCACACCGCCTATGGGAGAAGAGCCCGACACACGCAGAGGGGGTGGGGCAGACGGGAGACTGTTCCACGTGCACCAGACAGAATTAATTCGTGGAGCCTAGTACCGGAACGTGTTCCGGTACTAGGCTACACTGCAGTACCCAACCCAGATTCCGGGGACAGCGGGAGTTATGCGCTCTTGTCGGTTGCCAGTGGAGAGAGCAAACGGGATGGGGAACCGAAGCACCCGCTACATAGGCTTCGCCTCTGGACACAGACAAGGAAGAGGGAGGGGAGCACTTTGGAGCTTCGGCGCCCCCACCTCTGCGGCGCCTGGGTGCGGAGAACTTTAGGCCCCGTACACACGACCGCAGACCAGTTTCAGCGGACATGTTCGGTCGTCTGTACGTCTGACCGGACAATTTTCCGGCGGATCGGACAGGTTTCCAGCGGACAAATGTTTCTTAGCATGCTAAGAAACATGTCCGCTGGAAGCCTGTCCGTCGGACATGTTCGGTCGTCTGTACAGACTCACCAGACATGTCCGCTGGGCCGAAAGCCCTTGCATGCGTCGAAGTGATTCGACGCGTGCATAGAAGCATTGACCTTCCAGGGCCGCGCACGTCGCCGCGTCATCGTCGCGGCGACGGCGCGGCCACATCACCGCATATCGTGTTCGCGCGGATTTCTGTCTGATGGTGTGTACAACCATCAGACAGAAATCTCCGAGCGGACCTGTCTGCTGAAAACGGTCCGGCGGACCGTTTTCAGCGGACAGTCCGTCCGTGTGTGCGAGGCCTTATATTGAATTGTCAGTAATAATTGTATACAATGAGAGTGTATGCTGTGACCGGTCCACGGCCTGAAAATAAATCATACAATCTAAAAAAAAACTTAATTGGGCACAACTTCACATTTTATTGGTACGTATGATGTAACGATGGCCATAGCAGCTCACAAGACTGATATGGGGCCCTGGAATAGAAGGGGGGCCCTATTAGGGAAGCTCTAAAGCCGTAACCTTATAGGACCGTTGAGGTTTGTAGCGCTACAAAACAAAAGAGTTTAAAAAGTTTGCATTAGGTATATGGAGTACCGTATATACTCGAGAATAAGCCGACCCGAATATAAGCCGAGGCACCTATTTTTACCACAAAAAAACTGGGAACGAGTATAAGCCTAGGGTGTCCATCTGCATGCCTCACTGTGCCTCACTTTGCCTCACTGTGTCCATGTGCATGCCTCACTGTGCCCATGCCTCACTGTGTCCATGCCTCACTGTGTCCATGTCCATGCCTCACTGTGTCCTTGCCTCATTGTGTCCATGCCTCACTGTGTCCTTGCCTCATTGTGTCCATGCCTCACTGTGCCCATGCCTCACTGTGTCCATGCCTCACTGTGCCCATGCCTCACTGTGCCCATGTCCATGTCTCACTGTGTCCATGCCTCACTGTGCCCATGCCTCACTGTGCCCATGCCTCACTGTGCCCATGCCTCACTGTGCCCATGTCCATGTCACACTGTGTCCATGCCTCACTGTGCCCATGCCTCACTGTGCCCATGCCTCACTGTGCCCATGCCTCACTGTGCCCATGACTCACTGTGCCCATGACTAGACTGACCTTTAACATGGGAGTCTATGGAAGGAGTGCCCGGCTTTGAAAAAATCGGTGCTCCTCACCAGGGCCGGATTAACAATGGGGCTGATGGAGCTGCAGCTCCAGGCCCCTTTCTCAAGATAGGCCCATTTGCCCAAAAAAAAAAAAAAAAAAAATTTTTTTTTTTTTTTTTAAGATTTTTTTTTTTCGAAGATCGAATTTGGGGGGTTGTAGCTTGATGACCAGAGGTCACAGAAACCCTACATTTGGGGGTAGGCATGGGAAGAGCTACCCCACAACTGGTTAAAATATGGGACGGCTATCATTTATGGTTCCGGAGATACGGGCCTGCTTGCACAGCCTGTCAGAAGCTACATTCAGAGCGGCCAGTATAAATACAAGCTGACACACTACAGCAGACTGATAGGATCACAGTGCTTATAATAATTATTTGTATATTACTCATGGTAATTAACCCCTTGCCACCCAGGCCAATTCTGACACTTCTCTACTACATGTAAAAATCATCATTTGTTTTTTGCTAGAAAATTACTCTATGGTGGTCTTTGCACTTTTTATGTTGCAGGGTACAGAGCTGCACGATTCTGGGTAAAATGAGAATTGCAATTTTTTTGCTTAGAAGATAGATCACGATTCTCTCACGATTGTTGCGGCGTAACATCATCTTTCACATAAAAAAAATAAAAAAATGGGCTAACTTCACTGTTTTGTTTTTATGGTTTTTATTATTCATTGAAGTGGGAAAATGCAGTGTGACATAACATATTGCAGCAATAGCCATTGTATTCCCTAGAGTCTCTGCTAAAATATATATAATGTTTGGCAGTTCCAAGTAATTTTCTAGCAAATAATATTGCTTTCTAACTTAAGAAACAAGTGTTGGACTTTAAGTGGTTAAATTTAGTTACAATGTTAGTTAGTTACAATGTTTCATTTTGTTTACAAACTTCGCAGACTGCCCAGATTTGTTCTTTACACACAGAAGTGTATCCCTTTGATCTAAGAAGGAAGTGTCAGTTACAATGTTTCCTGTTAAAAACTTGGCAGACTGCCCAGATATTGTCTTTTGATAGCTGAAAGTCTCTCCACTTCTTATATGAAAGAATCAGCAAACTCTGCATTGGAGATCGTCATGGGGGTTGAATCGAGATCACGATTTTTTTAACGATTAATTGTGCAGCTCTAGCACGGTATTTGCGCAGCAATTTCTCAAACATGTTTTTTGGAAAAAAATGTTTCATTCATTAAAAAAACAGTTAGTTAGTTAAGTTAGCACAATTTTTTTTGGTATCCTAAGCGATGGTTTACATTTTTTTAGGTTACATGTTTAGAGTTACAGAGGAGGTCTAGTACTAGAATTATTGCTCTCGCTCTAACGATCGTGGCGTATGTAACCTGTGTGTATCTGGCTCTGATACTACCAGTGCCTACCCAGCCACTGACTAGTATCTCTCCCCAGCCTGTCCCCACACACCCTCTCACCTGCTGACCTGTGGATGGGGGAATCACTCCTGCAGTGTTATTGTGTTCTGCCAGTGCGTACAATGATCAGTGTTGCTAACTTTAGCTGGCAGCACTGATTGTTTTAAGAAAAAAAAAACACAGGCTGGTTGTACTCAAGTTGATTAATAGATTGATTTGTGTAAAACCAGCTAGCCCATACATAGATTGACTATGGCTGGTCTCTGCATAATTGGCGTAATTTCAATCCATGTATGACCTGCTTAACCACTACTCAGTCCCTAAATATCCTTCCACTCCTGTACATAATGCTCACTGTCATACTCTCCACACTCCTCTCTTGTACATAGTGCCCACTGTCATACTCTCCACACTTCTCTCCTATACATAGTACCCACTGTCATACCCTACACACTCCTCTCCTGTACATAGTGCCCACTGTCATACCCTCCACACTCCTCTCCTATACATAGCGCCCACTGTCATACCCTTCACACTCCTCTCCTGTACATAGTGCCTGCTGTCATACACTTCTCTCCTGTACTTAGTGCCCACTGTCGCACCCTCCACACTCCTCTCCTGTACATACTGCTCACTGTCATACCCTCCACACTCCTCTCCTATACATAGTGTTCACTGTCATACCCTCCACACTCCTCTCCTATACATAGTGCCCACTATCATACCGTCTACATTTCTCTCCTGTACATACTGCCCACTGTCATACCCTCCACACTCCTCTCCTGTACATACTGCCCCATCATACCCTCCACACTTCTCTCTGGTACGTACTACCCTCTGTCATACCCCCTCACTCTTCCTGTACATACTGCCCATTGTCATACCCTTCACACTCCTCTCCTGTACATAGTGCTTTTTTCCGTACCCTTTGTACTCCTCTCCTGTACATAGTGCCCACTGTTAGACCCTCCACATTCCTCTCCCTCACCTACACACACTTCCCACTTATATACCGTCCATACTCCTCCCCTATGTCGCTTACCCACAAAAACAGTTCTTTAAAATTATACTGAATATCCTCAATGTTACCGGCTCTAGAATGGACACACTTTTGTTAGTTCAACTAAAGGAAATCTCAGTTCTCATATTTGTTCTGCCCCATTATTAGTACTCATTTAATTTTGTGATTACTACTGTGATGTATAGAGGAACATTGGGGATCTCAGCTACTCTAAATATAGCACTTATATAAAAAAAGTGGCCCTGAAAATATTTTTTAAATGTTGGCAACTGTGCACTTAGGCACTGCCCAAGGGCCACCGTCCACCGGGTCAGTAGGGGGCCCCATGAGAGGCTCCTGGGATCCTGTGATAATAAAGCGGTAGTAAACTTTCCTGACATTACTAATTTTTAGAGGCCCTGGGGTAGGTTATGCCACAACGTACAAGTATGCACAGCATATTAGCACATTAGTGTACACTTACATTTTCAGACTGAGCCCTCCAGTGCTGCGCTGCGATGAATCAGGAGGGGCCTGGACACTTCCATCTTCACCCGGTCTTCCTTCTGGGTTCTGTGCCTTTGGTCACTTGCCTTGGCTGGGCTGCGTTCATGTCATTCCCACGCATTTATTTATTATTTATTACACCCCATTCACACCTCCGCGACAAAACGCCCGACGCCGGCCGCTCGTGCCGCTGGAGGGGAGAATTCCCATTGCGGTCTATGAGATGGTTCACATCTCATAGACGCCGTACACCTGCGGCATGAAAAAAAGTCCCGGACCCTTTTTTTCAGGCGGCATTGGCGTTCGGCCATACAAAGCAATAGGAAGGATTTGTAAAAAAAAAGTTACACTATTCGCGGCAAAATACGCCGCGTACGCGGCGTTACTTGTCGCGGAGGTGTGAATGCAGCCTAAAAGGCCCCACCAAAATCCTCAGCACCAGGCCCATGATGTTCTTAATCTGGCCCTGCTCCTCACCCATAGGTCCTCCAGGCAACAAACTTTGCACACTTACGACCGGCCGGTACCGGGTCCCCAAAATCACCAGAGAAATTACCATTTAACATGGGAGTCTACGGAAGGGGCGCCCGGCTTTGATAAAACGGTGCCCCCCGGCCGTTAGTCCCCCGGACAACAAACTTTGCACACTTATAGATGAAGAGTGGGGCTACATGTGTGCCAAGTTTGGTCCAGGGGCCGGTCGATACCGGGTCCCCAAAGTCCGGGACATCAGGCGCAAAAAGGTGACTCGAGTATAAGCCGAGGGGGGCATTTTGAGCACAAAAAAATGTGCCAAAAACTTGGCTTATACTTGAGTATATACAGTAATTGTATGCAAAAACCAGTCCACTGCGCCAAAAATAATCAAGAATAGTCCTGTTTAAAATAATGTTAGGAATCAGTCTATCTGTCTGTCTATCTCCCCAAGCTAGAAAAATATTAATATGCTTGAATATTTATTTATGCTTAGAGCTAGAAAGGTTAGAGGGATCTAATGGTCATGTGACTTTTTATGCCTCCAGTAGTGTGTCCCGTGATCCCTCATAAGCTGCCAAAAGTCTGAAGAACCTTCAAGCCTCGTACAAACAAGCAGTTTTCTGATGGAAAAACTGCAAGGAGAGCTTTTGGCTGGGAATCCTGGCCGTGTGTATGCTCCCTAGCAGTTTTTCTAACGGGAAAACTACCAAAAAACGCTGGACAGAAAAAAGAGAACCAGCTTGACTTTTTTAAGCCAAAAAAATTGCGTTTTTTGCAGTTTTCCCGTCGGAAAAACTCAGATGGAGCAAACACACGGCGGATAACCGGCCAAAAGCTCTCATCTGACTTTTCCCGTCAGAAAACCCGCTTGTGTGTACGGGAGAGCAGGTTCCCGATTTTCCCGTCGGGATATCCAACGCACCTTGACCCGTCCGTGTGTACGAGGATTCAGAGTGAGATCCCTGAAATGTTGGCTATTTCCGTCAGGAGACTCCTTGCTTCCTCCTCATACTCTTTAGAAAGTTTTTTGGCCTTGTCCATGTTCCTCGTGTTCTCCTGGAGGTTTTCCACCAGACGTATCTGATCCAGGTAGCCGGTATTAACTTCTTTTATTCTACTTTCCATCTCTGACTTGTCCTGAGGCACAGAGAAAACCATCCCGCCCAGCTTGGTCTGAGTACTCATCAGGAGCTTGACTGCCCGGCTCAGCTGTGTCACCACCTCCTGGGATTCCTGCAGGGCCCCCGGGAGGTTGTCTGTTGTCTGTGTGGTAAGGGAGAAGTTGTAGCCTTCCATCTTGATTTTGGGGTCATAGCTACCTGCAAAGAAAATTCAAATAAATGAATGCCCAGCTGCTGCCAAAACTTTGTTGGGAAGATTAAAAAAAACTTTTGTCAAGATTTACTGCTGTGTTGGACCTTGTTGGGTAGATATCACCACTCTGCCTGTTCCTGGGACACCAGGACAATAAATGAGGGGAGTCCAAGTGAGGCGCTATCTATAACCAGGGGAGGGCTGGGCCAGGGGGCAGGGTGGCAATTGCCTTCCAGGCCGCTCTAACGTATGTTCAAAATGGCCCGCAGCCGCTGCCCTCTACCATTTTCTTTTTTATTCTGCACAAGGAAGTCGAGCCGGGGGCCGGAAGCCACAGTGGCTGACCACTAGCTGTTGCATTCCGGGAGTTGTAGTCCACGCTCAAGCTCGCGATGGGTGGAAAACAGAGCAGCGCAGAGGAAACTACAACTCCCTGGGACCTGATTCTTGGAAGCAGGCAGGGGCAGTGCATGCCAGGGAGTCGGGACGCAGGGCCGGGCCTGGCTGCAATTTTACCCTAGGACCAGGAGCATTACCCCCCAGGAGGCCGTGGCGTGCAAGGACCTGCTGAGCTGAGATCACTGAGGTGAGAGACCCTGACACGCCTAGCAAAAAAAAAAAAGGCCCGGTCCTTGGGCAGCCAAATCCTCCGGGGGTTGAAGTGGTTAATATAATCCTATTATCGCTCAGAATTAAAGGGGAAACAATGAGATGCGTCTCCCGTCATTGGACCGGGCGGCCTCTGCCTTTATAATTAACGAGCCCTCCAGCCCTCAAGCCTTCCCCTCTGTGTATTCGTCCCCAACCTAATGGAAATGCCTCATGATCCGGCTGGAACGCGCCGGTCCGCCGCTCTGTTTTCTTTATTGCGGGTATGTTTAAGAGCCGTATGTACTTTGGCCGCACGTCCCTGCCCGACCGGACAGATTTACGGTCAACGAGATGGTTTTGATTTGTGCTCACGCCGCCTAAAAAAAACAAACCTGCAAACGGGAAGGAAGCGAGGAAAATCCGAGAGGGCCTGGAATTTTATTTTTATTCTTAAAATATATTTTTTTCAGATTTTTGTCTCTGTAAAAAATATGGCCCAGATTCTCGTATCTGGGCGTAACGTATCTGGTTTACGTTACGCCGCCGCAAGTTTTACAGGCAAGTGCTTTATTCACAAAGAACTTGCCTGTAAAGTTGCAGCGGCGTAGCATAAATCACCCGGCGCAAGCCCGCCTAATTCAAATTAGCCGGGTAGGGGGCGTGGAGCATTTAAATTAGGCGCGTTCCCGCGCCGAACAAATACTGCGCATGCGTCGTCCTGAAAATATCCCAGGGTGCATTGCTCCAAATGACGTCGCAAGGACGTCATTGGTTTAGACGTGAACGTAAATGGCGTCCAGCCCCATTCACGGACGACTTACGCAAACGATGTAAATTTTTAAATTTCGACGCGGGAACGACAGCCATACTTAACATTGGCTGCGCCTCATATAGCAGGGGCAACTTTACGCATCGCAAATCTAACGTAAACGTCGTAACTTCACTGCATCGACCGCGCGTAAGTTTGGGAGTTCGCGTATTTTGCTAATTTGCATACTCGACAGGGAAAACGACACCTAGCGGCGAAAAAAAAAATGCATTTAAGATCCGACAGCGTAAAAGCCTTACGCCTGTCTGATCTAATGGATATCTATGCGTAACTGATTCTAAGAATCAGTCGCATAGATACGACGGCCCAGATTAGGACTTAGGACGGCGTACATTGCGTTGCGCCGTCGTAAGCCCTTTGAGAATCTGGGCCTATATATATATATATATATATATATATATATATATATATATATATATATATATATATATATATATATATATATATATATATATACACATATATATACATATATACACACCCACATACACATATATATATATATATATATATATATATATATATATATATATATATATATATATATATATATATATCTATCGTGATATATATATATATATATATATATATATATATATATATATATAGTGTGATATATATATATATATATATATATATATATATATATACACATATATATATACACACATATACTAATAGGTGGATTCAGGTAGGCAGACGCATAGTTGCGGTGGCGTAGCGTATGGCATTTACAATACGTCGCCGTAAGTTAGCGAGGCAAGTACATGATTCACAAAGTACTTGCCTGCTAAGTTACGACGGCGTAGCGTAAATCGGGCGGGCGTAATTCGTAATTTAAATTCGGCTGAGGGGGCGTGTTTTATGCTAATGAGGGGGGTGACCTGACGTGATTGACGTATTTTACATAGTGTACATATCCCAGTGTGCATTGCGGCAAAGTACGTCGCACGGTCCTATTGGTTTCGACGTGGACGTAAATGACGTAACTCCCTATTCACGGATGACTTACGCAAACGACGTAAAATTTTCAAATTTCGATGCGGGAACGACGGCCGTACTTAACATTACTATTCCAGCTATTTGATGGAATAACTTTAGGCCTGAAAGTGCGTTACTTAAACGGCGTATCTTTACTGCGTCAGGCAAATGTACGTTTGTGAATCGGCGTATCTAGGCATTTACATATTCTACGCCGACCGCAATGGAAGCGCCACCTAGTGGCCAGCCTAAAAAGTACACTTTAGGATACGACGGTGTAAGACACTTACGCCACTCGTATCTGAGCCTAATTTAAGCGTATCTGGTTTCCAGAATACGCTTAAATTTGCGTTGGGGCAGATTCAGACTTAGGCTGGCGTATCTACTGATACGCCAGCCTAAGTCTATCTGAATCCACCTATCTATATATAATAAAGTGGCCAGTGAGTACTTATCTTATTTGTACAGTCCCCATAGGATGGTCATGGCTGAGTTGAACCTTGTGTTTCCAGAACTGCCCCCCCCCCCCCCCCCCATGGTCTGCTGACCCCCTCCAGCAGAAAATGACAATCACTCAGACAACACACACGGGTCACATACTATATTGCGTCTTCAGAGTCTCTATACAGCTGCCGAGGTTGCGGGAACCACCGACGTTGAGTTGGGCTAAGCAGCGGTTCATGGTGTTGTGTTGCTCCACCTGTTGATTGTACAGCTCGGCGATCTCCGAAAATTTCTCATCGTATTCGGGAACACCGACTAACTTCACCAGCAGCTTTTCCCCTTTCTCCAGAACTGAAGGGATAAAACCGATTGTACAGATGAGATAAAGAAAGCAGTTAAAGTGCAGTTAGCTTACAGTAAATCCTGCTTACTCTCTGTGGGTAAGCAGAGGTCTCTCTGCAAAGGTCAGACCCTCTACTGCTGAGTAAAACACACACCCTTGCTGAGTACTAGCCAGAGCTCTCCAATCAGCAGAGAACGTGAGCTTTGATGATGGAAGCAGGGCCGCCATCAGGAATTATGGGGCCCCTTTCACAGCTTCAGGCATGGGCCCCCTGGAGCAGAAAACCCGGGGGGGGGGGGGTGCTGCTGCCTCAAATAGGGAACCGCCACGAATTGGGGGGTTGCCCTGGGGACCTCTGGGCACTTTAATAAAAATTAAAAATAAATAAAAAACATAGATAGAAACAAAAACAAAAAAAACAAAAATATATATATATATATATATATATATATATATATATATATATATATACACAGTATATATATATAAATTTAATTTTAAATAAAAAACATAGATAAAAAAAAAAACAAAACCAAAAAAAAAAAAAAAATATATATATATATATATATATATATATATATATATATATATACACACAGTATATATATCAATTACATTTTTTTTTCTAAAAAAAAGGGGGGGTTGCCATCCGGGGCCCTCTATTTTTGTTTATAGCGCAAAAAATAAAAACCGCAGAGGTGATGAAATACCACCAAAAGAAAGCTCTATTTGTGGGGAAAAAAGGACGTCGATTTTGTTTGGTAGCCGCGTCGCACGACCGCGCAATTGTCAGTTAAAGCGACGCAGTGCCGAATCGCAAAAAGTGCTCTGGTCTTTGGCCAGCCAAATGGTCCGGGGGGGGGCCTGAAGTGGTTAATAAACAGATACACACCCCAAATCTAAGTGGCCCCTCGTGGGTGGGATTACATTTTAATATCGTTTAAATCGCCTACCTTTCACTTGTCTGGGGTGCCTGACTTCTGTAGACAAGGGTGCAGTCTGTGTGGAGAAAACAAAAGCATTCAACAAATGAGATGAGGAGATAAAATAAATGGGAGATAAAATGTTTGCGTCGCCGAGCGCCCTTCCGGGGGTTTTTTTTTTTAATGGCCCGAGCAGCTGGATCCAACAAGCCTTACATCACCAAGTGCAATGCAAAGTATTGGGTGCAGTGGTCTAAAGCACGCCGGACCCTAGAGAGGTGGAGACGTGTTCTCTGGAGTGACCAATCACGCTTCTCTATCTGGCAATCCAATGGACGTGTCTGGGTTTGGCAGTTGCCAGGAGAACGGTACCTGCCTGACTGCATTGTGCCGAGTGTAAAGTTTGGTGGAGGGGGGATTATGGTGTGGGGTTGTTTTTCAGGGGTTGGGCTAGGCTCCTCAGGGATTGGGCTCGGCTCCTCAGGGGTTGGGCTAGGCTCCTTTAGGGGTTGGGCTCGGCTCCTCAGGGATTGGGCTCGGCTCCTCAGGGATTGGGCTCGGCTCCTCAGGGGTTGGGCTTGGCTCCTCAGGGGTTGGGCTTGGCCCCTTAGTTCCAGTGAAGGGAACTCTTAAAGCGTCAGCATACCAAGACATTTTGGGCAATTTCATGCTCCCAACTTTGTGGGAGGAGTTTGGGGACGGCCCCTTCCTGTTCCAACATGACTGCGCACTAGGGTGACCACATTTCCAAACTACCATTCAGGGACACCCCCCCCCCTTCCCAAAAATCAGCTTGTGCTGTAACGAATCACAGCACAGTGATTGGACACAAGAGGCGGGATTTATGACTTCTCCAATCACAAGCAGGGGGCGGGGATTTTGCTCCTCCAGGCAATCCCGGCCTGGACAAGTACTGTAAAGCGGTGATGTGGCGGCCTTTTTTGGGGGGAATTAAACTGCCCCAGGGCGGTGGCTGTGTCAGTTTCATTCCGGGACACTGTATTGTCCTGGAATAAAGGTACCTGGGACAGACCTGCAAAATGCAGGACTGTCCCGGGCAATCCGGGGACACGTGGGTCACCCTACTGCGCACCAGTGCACAAAGCAAAGTCCATAAAGACATGGCTGAGCGAGTTTGGGGTGGAGGAACTTGACTGGCCTGCACAGAGTCCTGACCTCAACCCGATAGAACACCTTTGGGATGAATTGGAGCGGAGACTGCGAGCCAGGCCTTCTCTTCCAACATGAGGGCCTGACCTCACAAATGCTCTTCTGGAAGAATGGTCAAACATTCCCATAGACACCCTCCTAAACCTTGTGGACGCTAAGACTGGGACGTCATTAAAGTTCATGTGCGTGTAAAGGCAGGTGTCTCAGTGGCAATATTGTGTAGTAATAATAATAATAATAATAATAATAATAAACATTTTAAATAATAATACTAATACAAAAAAAATTATAATAATAATACAAAAAACAAAAGATAACAAAAATAATATACAATAATAATAATAATAATAATAATAATTATTATTGATAAAATAATAATAATACAAATAATAAATAAAATAATAATAATACAAATAATAATTCTCAATACCTCCTACTCTCAAGCTCTCTCATCTCCTCCTCCCACACTCGTCTCCAGGATTTCTCCAGAGCCTCTCCCATCCTCTGGAACTCGCTACCTCAACCTGTACGGCTATCCCCTACTCTTGCTACCTTCAGGCGATCCCTAAAAACTCATCTCTTCAGGGAAGCCTATGACGTCTCCAACTAATCTTTTACCACTTCCATCGGCTCATTCCCCACAGTTACAACCTTTTGTACCACCTGCCCCGCCCTATTAGATTGTAAGTTCTTCAGAACAGGGACCTCTTAATCCTCTTGTATTTTATTGTATTATAACTGTATTGTCTCCCTTTTATATTGTAAAGTGCTGCGTAAACTGTTGGCGCTATGTAAATGCTGTATAATAATAACACAAATAATATAAACTAATAATAACAATAATAATAATAATAATAAAATAAAATAATAATAATAATAATAATAAAAAATAATATTAATAATAATAAAGGGAATATGGCTTAAACTTTGGACTTATTTAGGTAGATTCAGAAAGAGTTAGGCCGGCTTATCAGTAGATAAGACGACCAAACTCAGAATCTACGCCGACTTATGTTTAAGTGTATGCTCAAACAGAGATACGCTTAAACATATCTAAGATACGACGGCTTGCGCTGTCCTATCTTAGACTGCAATATTTCGGATGGCCGCTAGGTGGCGCTTCCATTGCGGTCGGCGTAGAATATGTAAATGAGTAGATACGCCAGTTCACGAACGTACGCCCGGCCGACGGCAGTACATTTACGCCGTTTACGTTAGAGATAGGCTGCCTAAAGTTAGAGCTTAGCCCTACATGGAATAGTAATGTTAAGTATGGCCGCCGTTCCCACGTCGAAATTCGAAATTTTTACGTCTTTTGCGTAAGTCGTCCGTGAATCGGGATTTACGTTGTGTACGTCCACATCAAAATCAATAGGCCCGTGCGGCGTACTTAGCCGCAATGCACACTGGGAAATGTAGGCGCCCGGCGCATGCGCAGTAATGAAAAAACGTCAAAAACGTAAGGTCAAGCCTTATTGACATAAAACACGCCCCCCTTACACACATTTGAATTCGGCACCCTTACGCCCGCCCGCTTTAGGCTACGCCGCCGTAACATAGCAGGCAAGTACATTGTGAATCATGTACTTGCCTCGCAAAGTTGCGGCAACGTACCTGAATCTAGGCAATTGTTGAAAAATAACCATCTTGGCGCAGACAGTAACGCAAATTTTTCGTTCTTTAGACTTTCTTATCATCAAGCTTTGTGTTACTTCCTGGAATGATGAGTTAAGAAATGTTTCCTGTCCAGAGATCCTATCTGAAGGGCCGGGAACATTCACAGCAGGTACACGCCACTGCCACTGCCAGCGACACACATTCACCCTAAATACGACCCTGCCCTCCTACCTCCTCGGCACTGCCCTGCGCACAGCAGGACGAGCAGCAGAACATTGTACGCAATGGAAGAGCCGCATCCACCGGGGGGGGGGCCCGTCTGACACCCGGGGAGCTCGGGTCACAAGACTCAGCAAAGTGAAAGAGCTCCGATGACGTGACTTGTGATTGAGAAAGAAGACAAACCAGTTCCTTCCGTCAATATTGTGTGCGGAGGGGGGGAGGGGGGGATCGGCGAAGGCGGATCTGCAGCCAGGACGCAGGAAAACCTTTCTACATGGGAACCTGTCATAAGTTTGGGGTCATTCTTTATTTTTTTAAAGAAGAATTTTGTATCTCTTTAATTCTTTTCAGAATAAATTGCTCATTTGGTTTACAGATAAATCATGGGGCTGATTGATCTACTAAAGACAAATAGACTGTGCACTTTGCAAAGTACAGGTGCTCCAGAGCAGTGGCAGTGCGTCCATAGAGTCAGGTGACCAGATTTTTAAAATGAAATCCGGGGACATATTCTTTTTTTATTGGCAAATGACAAATGGTAAACAATCTTTTACGCATATTTTCCTCAAATTACATATGCAGTCGGTGGAATAGCGGGGGTTGTCAGAGCCCGGGACAAAGCAAGGAATTTGCACCCCCCTACCAGACTTTTAGCATTCCCTGAGTCCCTTCCACTAGTACAGTAGTGCTGACCTACCTGAAAACTACACTGACCTACCTGACCACTACACTGACCTACCTTATCCCTACACTGACCTACCTGATTCCTACACTGACCTACCTGACCACTACACTGACCTACCTGATTCCTACACTGACCTACCTGACCACTACACTAACCTACCTGATTCCTACACTGACCTACCTGACCACTACACTGACCTACCTTATCCCTACACTGACCTACCTGACCACTACACTGACCTACCTGATTCCTACACTGACCTACCTGATTCCTACACTGACCTACCTGATTTATATACTGACCACTACACTGACCTACCTGATTCCTACACTGACCTACCTGATTCCTACACTGACCTACCTGACCACTACACTGACCTACCTGATTCCTACACTGACCTACCCGATTCCTACACTGACCTACCTGACCACTACACTGACCTACCTGACCACTACACTGACCTACCTGACCACTACACTGACCTACCTGACCACTACACTGACCTACCTGACCACTACACTGACCTACCTGATTCCTACACTGACCTACCTGACCACTACACTGACCTACCTTATCCCTACACTGACCTACCTGACCACTACACTGACCTACCTGATTCCTACACTGACCTACCTGACCACTACACTGACCTACCTTATCCCTACACTGACCTACCTGACCTACCTGACCACTACACTGACCTACCTGATTCCTACACTGACCTACCTGATTCCTACACTGACCACTACAGTAACCTACCTGATTTCTATACTGACCTACCTGATTCCTATGCTGACCACTACACTGACCTACCTGATTTCTATACTGACCACTACACTGACCTACCTGATTTCTACACTGACCTACCTGATTCCTATGCTGACCACTACACTAACCTACCTGATTCCTACACTGACCTACCTGACCACTACACTGACCTACCTTATCCCTACACTTACCTACCTGATTCCTACACTGACCACTACAGTAACCTACCTGATTTCTATACTGACCTACCTGATTCCTATGCTGACCACTACACTGACCTACCTGATTTCTATACTGACCACTACACTGACCTACCTGATTTCTACACTGACCTACCTGATTCCTATGCTGACCACTACACTCACCTACCTGATTCCTACACTGACCTACCTTGTCCCTACACTGACCTACCTGATTCCTACACTGACCACTACAGTAACCTACCCGATTTCTACACTGACCTACCTAATTTCTATACTGACCACTACACTGACCTACCTGATTCCTGCACTACTTACACCCCCCCAAATGCATACCTCCCAACATTTTGAGATGGGAATGAGGGACACCTACTAGCAAGCGTATGTAGGCATAGGACACACCTCCTGCCACACCCCCTTAAAGGAGAATTAACCCCAAAAAAGGTTAATTAAATACACAAGTGCTTTTTTTTTTACCATTAGTTTTACTTTATATTGGCTTTTAAAATTTACAACTGCAGCAATTTAGAAATTGGATGAAAGGTTTAGCGCTGGAAAACCCCTGTTGAAAGATAAAAAGTGCATTTTACGTACAACTATATAAACCAGACCAAAATGAGGGACAGATGAAGGGGAATGAGGGACAGAGGGACATTGCTCCAAATCAGGGACAGTCCCTCGAAATCAGGGACAGTTGGGAGCTATGCACATGAGCAGTCTAGATCAGTTGATTTTGCTCACCTCTCCATGGCCTCCATGATGTCATAGGAGCAGTGCTCTCCCCAGCACCAGGTACTGTTCCCAGCTGCTCCTCAGTATCCCCTGGCCAATAAATTCTCTAATAGCCGCCGTACACTCTGCACTGCCCCTCCCCTCCGCCGTTCTAACACGCACATGGGCCGCCCCCGCACCAGAGGGATCATGGGGGACAGGCTGGACCACAGGAGTGCCTGGGCGGGGGGGCAACACAGCACACTTAGGGGGCACAGTAAAGATTTTGTGCCCCCCCAAATGTTGCACCCATGCGAGAGTTCCAGATGCCCCCCTTGCCACTGCAATCCGGCGACAAATCCAGGGACAGACTGGCTCCGGGGACAGTGTCCTCAATCCGGGGACTGTCCCCAGAAACTGGGGATGTCTGGTCACCCTGCCATAGAGGGCGTAGGAGCGCCACCCCCTCTCTCTCCTGAACCGCCACTGAAATACAATACATAGATTCATGCACTGCATGAATCTATGTATTGTCACTGCCGCCCACTATTCAGATGGCCGACCCCCTGGTGAGCGCCGGACATCTGAATAACGGCACGGCAGCTGGTTGGCTTTGGAAGTGTCTATCAGAGCCAGCGGCCAATCAGCTTCCAAATAGTTAACCAGGGGACACAGGGGGGGGGGGTGCGTTCCCTGGTTAACACTGACAGGCGTCTCAGCCAATCAGGTTCACTGGTCCTGGTTACAGGTAACCTGATTGGCTGAAGTGACAGGGAGGGCGGGACTACTTTGAGGGATCGATCCGAGGATGGCTGACCCGAGAAAGGTAAGTGTCGGGCGGAGGGGCAATCTGGCGGCATTTTAAGGGGCAAACTGGCAGCATTTTAAGGGGCAATCTGGCGGCAATTGATGGGCACAGTGGCAACAATTGATGGGCACAGTGGCGACAATTAATGGCACAGTGGCGACAATTAATGGCACAGTGGCGACAATTATTGGCACAGTGGGGACAATTAATGGCACAGTGGCTGCGTTTGATGGCACAGTGGCAGCGTTTGATTTGGTTGAAGCACCATCGAGGGCGGGACTACTTCTAGGGATCGATCTGAGGATGGCTGACCCGAGAAAGGTAAGTGCCGGGCGGGGGGGGGGGGGGCAATCTGGCGGCATTTTAAGGGGCAAACTGGCAGCATTTTAAGGGGCAATCTGTCAGCATTTTAAGGGGCAAACTGGCGACAATTGATGGCACAGTGGCGACAATTGATGGCACAGTGGCTGCGTTTGATGGCACAGTGGCGACAATTGATGGCACAGTTGCTGCATTTGATGGCACAGTGGCGACAATTAATGGCACAGTGGCGACAAATAAATGTCACAGTGGCTGCGCTTGATGGTACAGTGGCAACAATTGATGGCACAGTTACCTTTACAACCCCTTTAAGCAGGGAGATAGCAACAGCTGTTTACCTTTAAAAAAAAAAAGAGCAACAAAAATTCCGTCTGTGTGGCACCCCCATCATACTTCGGAGGGGGGTGTTCACCCTTCTACAGGCCGGCGTTCCATCCCCGACCAGTATAGGGAATAAGATCCATATGTTCGGGGCTCTGTGGTTTTCGGCCCCCACCACAAAAACCCATCTGAGCTGTCAGTTCCCTCACACCCTGTGCCCGGCCCAGGGGGGGGCGAGCTGAGCGATTGCAGGCTCCTGTGACAAAACTCCAGTGATTGATCAGGTGGCCCAGCAATCAAGATACACATTTTCCAATTTGTTTAAAATAGATAAAAGCATTTATTCATTACGTTGCCATGGCGATGGAAAAAAAAAAAACAGCAGAACGCAACGAGAGATGGATGGTGACCGACCCAACCTTATTGACACTGAAAGTTCAATAAAACAAGAATTTTTATAAAGACGGTTCGGCGGAGCGATTGCTAAGGGGCCGTGTGTGATCAGAGCGCCGGATCCCATACACAACCCAAGAGAGAAAAAATAGGAAGGAAACAATGTTTCCATTTTTATTTATAGCCGGGATCTCGGGAACTCTTCTCTTTTTATGTTCTTTTTCTATCTTAACTAATATTTCAGTGGATGCTAGAGAATTAAACCACCTGACAGTCTCTTATTTCCGTCTCAGAGTTTCCATCTATGTACACCCGCTGTGCCCATTATGAGGGGTTCCCACCATCCCTGTGCTAAGTTCCCGGGTCTGTACACCTGCTGTGCCCATTACAAGGGGTTCTCACCATCCCTGTGCTGAGTTCCTGGGTCTGTACACCCGTTGTTCCCATTTTGAGGGGTTTCCACCATCCCTGTGCTAAGTTCCCGGGTCTGTACACCTGCTGTGCCCATTACAAGGGGTTCTCACCATCCCTGTGCTGAGTTCCCGGGTCTGTACACCCGTTGTTCCCATTATGAGGGGTTTCCACCATCATGTGACTATTATGCCTCTGATGACGTCTCCTTGATGACAAAACGCGTTGGACGGGACCTGACATATAACGCAAGCTCGCCACAAGCCGCTGCCATGTTGACCGTTCGGTTTTGATACCTGATTTTATGGGATGTTTGTAAGTACAATTTTCAATAAAGTAATTTAATCTTCTTAAACGTGCTTCACTATGGGATTTCTCGTGTTTATTATTACCCTGCTGAGCTCCATGTGATCGGGGAGCGCAGTGTGCATATGATCGTGATGCTGGTTGCATGCATATGGAGTTTGCACATACAGCCGATAGAGACCGTGAGCCGTTTCACCCGATGTCCAGTGCTGAGGATTTGGGTAGTTCTGTGTCACATGTGGACAAGACCAATCCATAACTTGAGGGTCCAACCCCTCTGGTAAGATGACTTGCTGGTGGTGTGTGTATTATTCTTCACGCTGAAGCTGGTGCGGGGCTTTCATCTGTTTTCTTCATCATCCACTATATGTATCAGGACTACACACTTGATGGGACACTATTCCTCCCACTAACACCAACGATGGGACACTATTCCTCCCACTAACACCAACGATGGGACACTATTCCTCCCACTGACACCAATGATTGGACACTATTCCTTCCACTGATACCAATGATTGGACACTTTTTCTTCCACTGACACCAATGATGAGGCACTATTCCTCCCACCAGTGGCGGTGCATCCATAAAGGCCACAGCAGCACCGCCCCCTCTCTCCTGCACCGCTCTATCACCATAGATAGATTCATGCATTGCATGAATCTATCTATGGTCGCTGCTGACACCCCCTATTCAGGTGCCCGGCCCATTTTCGGGCGCCGGGCTCTAATAGGCACCCGGAACAGTGAACGGCGGGCGCCATGCTGGGCGTTCGCTGTTCACTCAGCTGTGTGTTAGCAAAGCGAAGAAATTCGCTTTGCTAACACTGAACTGCCTCTCAGCCAATCAGGTTGCCGTGTCTGTTACCGGTGTGGCTGAAATGTCAGGAGCTGTGATTGGATGCCTGAGAGAGGACGTGAAGGAGACACCTGCTGACCTACGACGAGACAGGTAAGTGCCGGGCAGCATCTGATGGGGCACAGTAGCAGCGATTGATAGGCACAGTGTCAGCAATTGATGGGTACAGTGGCTGTGTTTGATGGCACAGTAGCTGCATTTGGCACAGTAGCTGCGTTTGGCACAGTGGCTGCAATTGATGTTTTTTTCAGTTTGTTTGCGCCCCCCAAATATTTAGAGCACCAGCCACCACTGCCTCCCACTGACACCAATGATGGGACACTATTTCTTTCCACTGACACCAATGATGGGACACTATTCCTCCCACTGACACCAATGATGGGACACTATTCCTCCCACTGACACCAATGATGGGACACTATTCCTCCCACTGACACCAATGATGGAACACTATTCCTCCCACTGACACCAATGGTGGGACACTATTCCTCTCACTGACACCAATGATGGGGCGACTATTCCTCCCACTGATACCAATGATGGGACACTATTCCTCCCACTGACACCAATGATGGGGCACTATTCCTCCCACTGATACCAATGATGGGACACTATTCCTCACACTGACACCAATGATGGGACACTATTGCTTCCACTGACACCAATGATGGGACACTATTCCTCCCACTGATACCAATGATGGGACACTATTCCTCACACTGACACCAATGATGGGACACTATTCCTTCCACTGACACCAATGATGGGACACTATTCCTCCCACTGATACCAATGATGGGACACTATTCCTCCCACTGACACCAATGATGGGACACTATTCCTCCCACTGATACCAATGATGGGACACTATTCCTCACACTGACACCAATGATGGGACACTATTCCTTCCACTGACACCAATGATGGGACACTATTCCTCCCACTGACACCAATGATGGGACACTATTCCTCCCACTGATACCAATGATGGGACACTTTTCCTCCCACTGACACCAATGATGGGAAACTATTCCTTCCACTCATACCAGTCCCTATTAATAAGGTGGATTGCCCCTTAGTGGCGACAGCTTTCCCTCTAGCTCCGACCACGGCAGGTTCTCCGGCCGGCAGAACCGCCACTTCTGGTTGGACTGCAAGCCGCAAACCCAACCCTACGCTGCTCTCTTGCTTCTGGATAGGCCCTCAGACAGCCTAGCAGCCAGATGTGCCCGGGATAGGCCTTAGGCCTCAAGAAATAAAAACTTGGAGTGCCTGTGAAAATTCGTGTGTGCCTGGCTGTGCAGGGTGGGGGATCCCATTCTATTTGCGGTTCCTGAGGGGGTGCCCTACATTTCAAAATCTTGAGCTTCAATTCTCCAACAGCGGCAGGTTGGGTGTTGATAGCGGGAAAGCAAAAGACCATAATTTGACAAACAATAGTAAGCATTCATTCCCTCCATTCTACGTAAGCAGCTCTACAAGAGTTCCTAGCGTACGTTCCCCATGTCACTTGTCTAGTATATGATTATATTTTAAGCTCTGTAGTCATTAAATGGAATTAACAAATAGCTCTTTGATTATAACAGAAGACCTGAACCCGCCCCCCCCCCCCCACGCCTGGTCGCTCTCTTGCGTTTTTATGGATCTGAGCAAAACAAGAAGTTGTTTTTCGAGAAGATGGAGGGCCTTGGGTGAAATTGACAGCTATACACATTTGCGACTAGGGAAAGCCCAAGAAATAAGGGGATTAAATCCAGGATTAGCGGAGATTGGCAGAAAAATAAGGAGGGCCGGGTTATATCCTACGAGAAACAATAACAACTTTGAAAGGAAACATTAGGATACTGTTACGTTCCATTAGGGACTTCTCATGGCTCGAAATATACAAAAACCACAGGAGTATAGGGGAGCGAGTGAGACGTTTGTAATGAACATCCGTCATGTTGGTGATTAGGACAGCGGCAAGGCTTGCCAGAACCGACAGAGAGAGACGACTGTGCTACCATTTTCCACGCTCTCGAAAAAATGTCTTGGTCCAGCAATGAAGCCTCACGTCAGTCGCGGCGCTTGGGAAATAAATTAGTTTTGGGAGCCGTTACAGAGTCTCGAGCGGGTGCTTAATATCTCACACACACACATATATGATGTAACACGGTATCGGCGCGGGGGGGGGGGGCGGTCCCCACGAGCAGGACCCAAATTGCCGGAGATATTGCAGGTCAGGCTTGAGGTTCTTTGGCACGGTCGGCTCTCGGAGAATTTTATTTGGCTACTTTTTTGAGCTACTGCTATTAGTTTCATATGTGTCTGCGCGGCTTTTCCATTTTACCTCCGAGCCATCCAGTCTTCAAACAGCACATATTTTATGATTACCTGACGTTGGGGAGAGTGCCTGGATCTTAGGCTGGTGGATTGGAAATACGAACGCCAACGTAACAGAATCAAGGGGAGAAAGGGGAGATTAGTGGTCGGGAGGTATTGGCAACCCAGCAGCATGTCCATCTAAGTCTAGGGGGGGGGGGGGGGGGTTCAGCTTTGTGTATTGCAAAGCCACCGTTTTGGGATTGAATGGGAGTTGGAGGTTGGAGTAGAGTATGGGCCTGAAACTCCGCTTGATATAAGGAACATGAAGGACATTTCTTAGCGGTGGTAGACATGGTGTCAAACTTGGATGTGAAAGGTCTACCGGGACACCCAAGTGTAAGCCTGTTCCGCATGGTCAAAATTACTACCGCATATGTGTCACATCCACTTCCTAACCACTGGAAGAATTGGCTGCCCAATGACCGGGACGTTTTTTTTTGGGGGATCCGACACTGCGTCTCTTTAACTGACAATCGCGCGGTCGTGCGACGAGGCTCCCCAAACAAAATGACGTCCTTTTTTCCCCACAAACAGAGCTTTCTTTTGGTGGTATTTGATCACCTTTTGCGGAGAATAAAATAGTTGCAAATTATTTTTTTACACCTTTTTCCACTTGAGGACCGGGCCTATTTTTCAGACTCTGGCCCGGATTCACAGACACTGGCGCATATTTATGCCGCCGTAGCGTATCTCCTGTACGCTACGCCGACGCAGCGCAGAGAGGCAAGCATGGAAATCACAAAGCACTTTCTCCCAAAACTGTGCTGGGTTTCCTAGGCGTAAGCCGGCGTAGGTGGAAGTGGGCGTGAGCCATGCAAATGAGGCGTGACCCCATGGAGATGATGGGCCGAGCGCCAGACAGATACGTATAACGAAGGGCGCATGCGCTGTCCCGTGGACGTATCTCAGTGCGCATGCTCACAAGCACGTTGGAACAACTGCCTAAGATACGCCGGATCACTGCCTAGGGCGTGAATGTAACCTACGCCTAGCCATATTCACGTCCAACGTAAACTAGGTAAAATACGCGGCGCTATTGTTCCCTGGTGCAGCCCTTTGCATGGATGCTTCTGAGTTACACCTCCTTTATGGGGCATAATTTTACGCCGTACGTACAACTTACACGCACCAGTCGTAGCCTGTGTCGGGCGCAAGTACGATCGCGAATCGGCGTATCTTCCTCATTTGCATATTTGAACAGAAAATCAATGGGAGCGCCGTCCTATCTTAGATTGCAATATTTCGGATGGCCGCTAGGTGGCGCTTCCATTGCGGTCGGCGTAGAATATGTAAATGAGTAGATACGCCGATTCAGGAACGTACGCCCGGCCGTTGCAGTACTTTTACGCCGTTTACATTAGAGATAGGCTGCCTAAAGTTAGAGCTTAGCCCTAATGGAATAGTAATGTTAAGTATGGCCGACGTTCCCGCGTCGAAACTCAAATTTTTTACGTTGTTTGCGTAAGTCGTCCGTGAATCGGGATTTACGCCGTTTACGTCCACGTTGAAATCAATAGGCCCGTGCGGCGTACTTAGCCGCAATGCACACTGGAAAATGTAGGCGCCCGGCGCAGTTCGCAAAAAACGTCAAAAACGTAAGGTCAAGCTCCATTAACATAAAACACGCCCCCCTCAAACACATTTGAATTAGGCGCCTTACGCCCGCCGATTTAGGCTACGCCGCCGTAACTTAGCAGGTAAGTACATTGTGAATCATGTACTTGCCTGACTAACTTACGGCAGCGTAGCTTAAATTCCTTAAGCTACGCCGCCGCAAAGTTAAGCGCATCTCTCTGAATCTACCTATTTGTCCCCATTTAGCCCACTGTTTCATTTAAAGTCCCAAACTCCCTTCGTTGCAATTTTCTGCCATGCTATCATATCACTTTGGAGCAAAATCTCTGAGGAATGTGTCCACCACCTATGCCACGAAGGATGAAGGCAAAGTGGGGTTACCTAATAAAGTGGCCAGTGAGTGTATATTCGTAACCACCATACGTTGCATTCAAAATGATTGCCATGTTAACTATGAGGTTGCAACGTCATAATGATCGATAGCTGGATAGATCCTCCCCAGCCCAGTCCTAGCCATCCGTGGCATTTCAATATAAAGGGTCAAAGTTCATAAACCACTAAATTCCTCATCTCAGTTTTTATTTTCCCTCAATAATATTTCCAAGAATCCTCGAGGACTGTTTTGACCATTCCAGCAACGCCACTCTCAAGTTAGATTTACTTAAATTTATTTATAATTTTTTTTTAAACGGAGAGTGAACATTAAAGCAACGCGCCGCCTGACACAGCGCTCCCGATTTTGGTTGACACGTTGGATGACAGAAAGGAGAAGACGTCTTCAGTTACTCCGTATTAGAGGAATGTTACACGATACGCAATCCAAGCCCCGGAGTTTCCAACATATTTCGCCTCACTGTCTTCGGGGGCCGAACCAAAACTTAATTATAAAGAAGCCGGCTGTCCAAAACAATTTTTTTATATGTTTTTCAGCGCCGGCCCGCGTCCTCCTAACACCCGTTCCCAATGGCTAATGTTTCCCCCGAAGAGAAAGTAGATTATTTTACTCCGCCGTAAAGGTTTCTTTGTGCCTTTTCAGCTTTATCAAATAACCTGGCAGATTATTTGATTTTCCATGGACGAGGAAGACATGAAATCGATTGGCAACCAAAAAAAAAAGAATAAAATTTTCATACTGGCGTTTCCAGAGTCGTATTACCAGGAGCTCCCTTATCTGACAGGTCACTCGCCCGGGCCGTGCGTTGGGAATTTCATCTCATACAGCGAACATTTTATACCTCAACCGAAAATCTTACATGTCATGTAACCTTCATCTTTTTTTTTTCTGCCCTAATGGTTACCGTATATACTCGAGTACAAGCCGAGTTTTTCAGCACATTTTTTTGTGCTGAAAATGCCCCCCCTCGGCTTATACTCGAGTCACCTTTTTTGCACCTGATCTCCCGGACTTTGGGGACCCGGTACCGGCCGGCCGTAGGTCCCCAAACTTGGCACACATATAGCCATACTCTTCCTCTACAAGTGTGCAAAGTTGGTTGTCCGGGGGACCTGCGGCCGGGGAGCACCGATTTTTCAAATCTGGGCACCCCTTCTATAGACTCCCATGTTAAACAGTAATTTCTCCAGTGACTTTGGGGACCCGGTCCCAGCCGGTCGTAGGTTCTCTGGACCCGGAACTTGGCACACATATAGCTCCATTTCTCCTCTACAAGTGTGCAGAGTTTGTTGTAGGGGGGACTTACAGCCGGGGAGCACCGATTTTTCAAAGCCGGGCACCCCTTCCATAGACTCCCATGTTAAACGGTCACTTCTCTGCTGAATTGGGGACCCAGTCCCAGCCGGTCGTAGGTTCTCTGGACCCAGGACTTGGCACACATATACTGTAGCTCAATTTCTCCTCTACAAGTGTGCAAAGTTTTTTGTTTTTACTGCTAATGGCGGCGATCAGTGATTTTTTTCGTGACTGCGACATTATGGCGGACACATCAGACACATTTGACACATTTTTGGGACCATTGTCATTTTCACAGCAAAAAATGCTATAAAAATGCACTGATTACTGTGAAAATGACTATTGCAGTTTGGGAGTTAACCACTAGTGGGCGCTGTAGGGGGGTAATGTGTGACCTCATATGTTTTTCTAACTGTAGGGGGGGCGGGGCTGGACGTGTGATGTCATTGATCGTGTTTCCCTATATTAGGGAACACACGATCAATGAAGCTGCCACTGTGAAGAACGGGGAAGCTGTGTTTACACACACCTCTCCCCGTTCTTCAGCTCCGGGGACGGATCGCGGGACTCCGGCGGCGATCGGGTCTGCGGGTCCCGCTTCCGCGGTCACGGAGCTTCGGACCGGGTCGTGGGCGCGCACCCGTGACCCACGGCTGGGCACTCAAAGAGGACGTACAGGTACGTGCTTGTGCCCAGCCGTGCCATTCTGCCGACGTATATCTGCAGGAGGCGGTCCTTTAGGCTGCATTCACACCTGAACGCGGCGTATGTTACCTCGATTTGCCACGACAAATTGCAGCGTTTTGTCCCGCGATTTGCCGCGACAAAACGCGGCGTTTTTTAAGCCTAACATACACCGGAGGGGTGATCAACATTGTCGGTGAACCATCTCCATAGCCGACAACGTTAAATCACCCCTCCAGCCTATTGCAGGCTGTAATAGCGTCGCGCTACAGGCGACAATACGCCTAGGTGTGAATGGAGCCTAAGTGGTTAAACAGCGACAGCGCTGAAAGCTGAAAATTGGCCTGGGCAGGAGGGGGGGGGGGGGGGGGGGGTAAGGTAAGTGCCCAGTATTGAAGTGGTTAATGAAGAACCGCCACACCTACACCGGGGTCCAGCACTCAATAACCTCGCCTCCGAAAAACTAAAATAAGCCCAATAAGTAGAATGTGCTCATTATCACAACAAATATTTTACTGGTGAAGAATGATCTGGGAAGGTCTTCGGCTCCCTTTGCCAAGATGAAGGCCGCTTAGAGTTCTAGGCGGCTCGTTCTTTTCATAGAATCTGCAGGAAATGTTGTGTCTTCTCAGCTATCACTTAATGCTAACTGCCAATCTCCGGCAGGATTTGGGAATTTGTTCCATGAAGCTACTGTGTGGTTTGGGCAGGAAGATGCTGCCCAGTGTTTGCTGTGTTAAGTAATCCGCAATCACTGCATGAGGATCTCAGCTGATCAGGAATAAAAAATAAAAAAACACTCGGCTGAGACAAATGAGAGCTGCAAAAGTTCCGCTCGTCTGTCAGAAATCGCTGTACAGCAGTTGGATCCGTTCTACGATCATCATGTGCCTCTTCCAAGACGGCGTTACATAACTGGCTGCCCAAAACAGATGGAGGGCTGATATGGTGCTAAGAGCCAGGCTGTCGGGGGAAGGCGGCATCGGCGCAGCCAAATAACGTACCTACCGGGGAGTGATGAGAGTGAGAGAATCAACCTCTAAGATATCATTTTTCAGGACTAAGCAAAGAAAAGTCACATCGTGCGCATAATGAGAAGAAAGTGCTCATAAAATTCACAACCGTGCCTGAAAACAGATCCAGAAAGTGAGATATTTATGGGTTAGGTACCGCCAGTAGACTATTCTTCTGGGTCATTTTCTAAGGAAGGAAGGGGAAAAAAAGGTCTAGAGCAAGCTTTCTCAACTTTTTAACCCTAGAGGAACCCCAAAAATATTTTTTTTATGTCTCAAGGAACCCTAGGGCTCACTAGGAACAATGCTGTTTATATTGATGGTCAATAGGAAGAATGTCCCCAGGCAGAGAGGGGTGGAGGACACTGGGTGGAGACCAGTGGAGGGATTGGCAAAGAGGGGTGGAGGACACTGGGTGGAAACCAGTGGAGGGATTGGCAGAGAGGGGTGGAGGACACTGGGTGGAAACCAGTGGAGGGATTGGCAGAGAGGGGTGGAGGACACTGAGTGGAGACCAGTGGAGGGACTGGCAGAGAGGGATGAAGGACACTGAGTGGAGACAAGTGGAGGGACTGGCAGAGAGGGATGGAGGACACTAAGCAGAGACAAGTGGAGGGATTGGTAGAGAGGGGTGGAGGACACTGAGTGGAGACAAGTGGAGGGATTGGCAGCGATGGGTGGAGGACACTGAGTGGAGACCAGTAGAGGGATTGACAGAGAGGGGTGAAGGACACTGAGTGGAGACCAGTTAAAGGTTGGCAGAGATGGGTGGAGGACACTGAGGGGAAAACAATGGAGGGATTGGCAGAGAGGGATGGAGGACACTGAATGGAGACCAGTGGAGGGACTGGCAGAGAGGGATGGAGGACACTGAGTGGAGACAAGTGGAGGGACTGGCAGAGAGGGATGGAGGACACTGAGTGGAGACAAGTGGAGGGACTGGCAGAGAGGGATGGAGGACACTGAGTGGAGACAAGTGGAGGGACTGCAGAGAGGGATGGAGGGACACTGAGTGGAGACAAGTGGAGGGACTGGCAGAGAGGGATGGAGGACACTGAGTGGAGACAAGTGGAGGGACTGGCAGAGAGGTATGGAGGACACTGAGCCGAGACAAGTGGAGGGATTGGCAGAGAGGGGTGGAGGACACTCAGTGGAGACCAGTGGAGTGATTGGCAGAAAGGGGTGGAGGACACTGGGTGGAGACCAGTGGAGCGATTGGCAGAGAAGGGTGGAGGACACTGGGTGGAGACCAGTGGAGGGATTGGCAGAGAGGAGTGGAGGACACTAAGTGGAGACCAGTGGAGGGATTGGCAGAGAGGAGTGGAGGACACTGAATGGTTGATAAGGTAGATGAGTCTGGCAGCAGCATTCATGATGGACTGAAGGGAGTATAGCTTGCGGAGAGCTAGGCCTTTGAGAAGAGAGTTACAATAGTCAAGGCGAGCGATAACAAGGTAATTAAAAAGGCGCGAATTTCAGTAATGTTACCGAGTTGAAATCTACATAAAAAAATAAAAAGAAAAGCTATAAGCAAAAAGCTTAAACTTTACATTGAAAGGAAAAAAAAGAGGAGAGGAGAGGAAGTGGGTGGAGGAGGGGAGGAGTTGAAGGGAGAGTAAGGGGGTGAAGGAGGAGGAGAGAGGTGGAGAGGAGGGGCAGGGAGGGAAGGGGGTTAGGGAGGGGAAGAGAGTTGAGGATAGAAGGGGTAGGGGGGGTAGGAGGACAGGAGCAAAGGAGAGAGGAGGAGAGGAGCGGGGAGGAGGACAGCAGTGGAGATAGGAGGAGAGGAGAGCAGAGGAGAAGAGAGGAGAGATGAGGAGGGGTAGGGAAGAGGGTGAAGGAGGGGAGAGGAAGTGTGTGAAGGAGGAGGAGTGGAGAGAGGAGGAGAGGAGGGGCAGGGAGGGAAGGGGGTTAGGGAGGGAAGAGAGTTGAGGATAGAAGGGGTGGGGAGGGAAGGAGGACAGGAGCAGAGGAGGAGAGGAGCGGGGAGGAGGACAGTAGTGAAGATAGGAGGAGAGGAGAGCAGAGGAGGACAGCAGTGAAGATAGGAGGAGAGGAGAGATGAGGAGGGGAAGGGAAAGGGGTGAAGGAGGAGAGGGGAGGAGAGAGGAGGAGAGGAGAGAGGAGGAGATGAGAGGAGGGGGAGGAGGGGAGGCAAAGGGAAGGGTGTGAAGAAGGGGAGGGGAGAGGAAGTGGGTGGAGGAGGAGAGAGGAGGAGATGAGAGGAGGGGGAGGAGAGGAGGAGAGAGGAGGAGAGGAGGGGAGGGGAAGGGAAGGGTGTGAAGGAGGGGAGGGGAGAGGAAGTGGGTGGAGGAGGAGAGGGGAGAGGAAGTGGGTGGAGGAGGAAAGAGGAGGGGGAGGAGGGGAGGGGAAGGGAAGGGGGTGAAGGAGGGCAGGAGAGGAGAAGAGGGGGGGGAGGAGGGAAGGAGAGGAAAGAATAGCAGAGGAGAGGAATTATTCCACAAGCAAAAAGAGTTGTCAATGTTTTTATAGAAAAAGAAGGAAGGCCTTATTTATGTTTAAATAAACAAGAAAGAATCCCAAATCAGAAATTCTAACTAATTTTTTTTTCATCACATTCCAATTATAAATTTTTGATTTGTGGCAATGTTGGAAAAGAAAACCTTTCTCCTCCAAATTCTAGTTTTAGTCTTTTGTTTACTTTGCCCATCGAGTTGTCTGCCCAATAGTCGTAAAAACCCATTGCGGTGGCTTCCTTTCCAGAAACGTCTGCTATCATCCTCCTCCTATCTCCGGCCTTTTCCTTCCTCAGTTTGTGCCTCCCGCACTCTTGGTACAGCCAAGTACTGTAAGTGCCCCGGTCTCCGTTCCCGCCCTGCCGATCCTCACCCAAGAGAACCCGCAGAGATGTCTGTTTGCCGTCTGAAGGATATTGCCTCAGTATTTAAGGAAGGAAAGAAACACAGACTCAAAAAAAGAAAGAAAAAAAAAGTTGCCAGGGCACTTGCGAGTCTTTTTGTGGTTTCCTTCCTAAGTCATATCAAAACCAAATTTCTGCCAATTCCCAGCCCTGGCAAAAAATTGTGGTGTCTGGAGAAGGTTAAGCTTTAACTCGGGAACGAAGACAGAGTCATATCCTTGTAGCCATTTAGGTAATGTTCTCTAAATCATCGGCCAACGAGAGTTGGACGAGAGCTTGAGTTGCTACCAACAGTGCAAACAACGGAGTCTGGAATACATTAAAACCCTATTATAAGTGCAGCTCTCTTCCCGAAAATTTAAATAATGACTAAGCCATTTATCAGCCTTCGAGCATAGAAAAAAGTTCTATGTATCGTAAAACCCAAGAAGACTCGCTCCTCCCAGTCTGGAAAGCTTGTCAAGGTCTATTTTGCTATACAGTAGATGGTGCCATTATGTTTTCTAAGCATTAGCCAGCCGACGTGTGGCCCTGCCGAAGGTACGCTCTACCACCGATGCCTATGGATGGGATGTCTGGGGTTTGGAGCCAATAATCACAATGCATACTGTGTCTACCAGGGCACAAGGAACCTGTATTCATCTACACCAGGGGTCCACAAACTGTGAGGTTTAGAGCTACTTTGATTGATAAAAGACACTCAAACGTTTTAAGATTGCTGTTCATAAGAAGCATCAGCTGATGTGAGCCATGCCTCGCAAAAAGGAGGTCACTGAAGACATACGATTTAACCGCTCGACCACTGGGCACTTAAACACCCTTCCTGACCAGACCAATTTTCAGCTTTCGATGCTCTCACATTTTGAATGACAATAACTCAGTCATACAACACTGTAACCAAATTAAATTTTTGTCTTTTTTTTCCCCACAAATAGAGCTTTCTTTTGGTGGTATTTGATCACCTCTGCGGTTTTTATTTTTTCCGCTATAAATGAAAAAAGAACGAAAATTTTGTAAAAAAAATGAATTTTTCTTCATTTCTATCATAACATTTTGCAAAAAATGAATTTTTCCTCATAAATTTGGCCTAAAATGTATACTGCTACATATTTTTGGTAAAAAAAAAAAAAAAAAGGGATATTAGCACTGTAGTGGCACTGGGCACAGTAGTGGCACTGATGGAGCACTGGCGGCACTGATGAGTACTGTAGTGGCACTGGTGCGGCACTGACAGACACTAGCAGCACCAATGGGCACTGACGTGGCAGAGGTGGCACTGGTGGGGACTGTAGTGGCACTGGTGGGGACTGTAGTGGCACTGGTGGCACAGATGGGGACTGTAGGGGCACTGGTGGGGACTGTAGTGGCACTGGTGGCACAGATGGGGACTGTAGGGGCACTGGTGGGGACTGTAGTGGCACAGATTGCTGGGACTGTAGGGGCACTGATGGGTAGTGTAGTGGCACTGTGTGGCACTGCTAGGCTCTGCTGGGCACATTGTAGATTTTCACTCACTCGCTTCTCTCCTCACACGCTGTATCGGTGTGAGGAGAGAAGAGAAGACCTCGGGATGACCTTTTTTTTGTTTACATTTCTCTGCTCCCTCATTGGAGGGAGCGATCAGGTGGTGAAGAGCCGCTATCATTGGCTCTTCACCGTGATCCGTGTTGCGTCGGGTCCCCTGGACCCGGCGAGCACGGACACTTCCGCGAGCGCGTCTCAGGGGGCGCGCAAACGAGGAAGTGCACGAGGACGTCCCAGGGACGTCGTGTCAAAACAACTCGACCGCGCTGTAGCAGTATTTTTGCAATAGCGCGGTCGGCAAGTGGTTAAGAGTAGTCAATCTCCATAAGGCTGGAAAGGGATAAGAAGCAATTTCAAAGTGTTTAGGCATCCATCAGTCAACAGTTAGATAAATACATGGAGATAGTTTAGTACTGTGGCTACCAGGGCCAGGAAAAGGGGTGGGCAGGAGGGGCACTGTGGTATCACGTGAGGCGATACCACAAGGACTTATTTACAAAAATACAAAGGCTTCTCTGAATGGGCAACAGAGGGGAGGGGAGGGCATAGCTACTCTGCAGAGCCATAAACCTGTCAGATATAAATAATAGAGGCTAATCATGCAGATTAGTCCCCAATTCCTTGGGGGGGGGGGGGGGGTTTTTGCTGACACATAATCTCATACATCTTGGGGGGGGTGGACACAGTTTGGTATGTTTGTCCTGGGCTCTAGGTGACCTTGTCCCGGCACTGCCTGCACCTAAATCTCGTCTTGGGCTCTCGGCCACGGCGATCATTCGTAGAGAGGCAGAGAACGGCGGTCTGCCTATGTAAACAAGACAGACAGCTGTTCTGCCAGAAAGAAAAATGGAGATCGAGGGGCAGATCCACGTACCTCTGCGCCGGGCGCAGCGTATCTAAGATACACTACACCGCCGTAACTTTGTCCTTTTTTTTCCGAATCCTGAAAGAATTTGCGGCGTAGTGTATCTTTGGCGGCGTAATGGCGCGCCATTCAAATCTCTGTGATGGGGGCGTGTTTTATGTTAATAAAACTGACGTAAACAACGTTTTTTTTTTAACTGCGCATGCGCCGTCCGTGGGGTATCCCAGTGCGCATGCTCGAAATTAACCCGGAACAAGCCAATGCTCACGACGGTGACGTCATTCTACACAAATCCCTATTCGCGAACGACTTACGCAAAGACGTAAAAAATTCAAAATTGGACGCGGGAACGACGGCCATACTTAACATTGAGTACGCCTCATAACAGCAGCTTTAACTATACGCCGGAAAAAGCCGAACGCAAACGTCGTAAAAAAAAATGCGCCGGCCGGACGTACGTTCGTGGATCGCCGTAACTAGCTAACTTGCATACTCGACACGGAATTCGACGGAAACGCCACCTAGCGGCCGCCGAAAAATTGCAGCTTAGATCCGACAGCGTACTAAGATGCCGTCGTATCTTGTTTTGAGGATACAAAACAAAGATACGACGCGCAAAATTTTAAATTACGCCGGCGTATCAAGAGATACGCCGGCGTAATACCTTTGCGGATCTGCCCCCTTGTGTTTTTTTTTTTCAAAATTGTCGGCCATTTTTTGTTTATAACGGAAAAAAATAAAAACCCTCAGAGGTGATCAAATACCACCAAAAGAAAGCTCTATTTGTGGGGGGGGGGGGGGGGAACACGTCGATTTTATTTGGGTTCAGTGTCGCACGACCGCGCAATTGTCAGTTAAAGTAACGCAGTGCCGTGTCGCAAATAATGGCCTGGTCGTGAAGTGGGGTTAAACTTTCCGGAGCTGAAGTGGTTAATAAAGACACAAGAAATGAGAATTGTTTGTTGCGTTGTCAGCTTTAGCAAATTACTGCAAAACTGGTTAAATCCCGAGGGGTTCACATACTTTTTCCTGCCTATATATAGAATACTGTATTTCCTATTTTTAAACCTGCGCTCATCAGGATAACATCGGGCAGCCGGTTCCTCCAGCCGGTAACATCACTAAACAAACGGAAAAGGCTCCGTCCTAATTTGGAAACGCCGGGCGCGCTCTTTGCCAGACTCCTAAGCAATGACGGCCTGGGCAGCTGACCGCCCTCTACGCCCTCACGCTGGGCCTGTTTACCCTTCCAATGACGGATTCATAAGAGGCCCTGTCATTCCCCCCGCAGCCTATCATTACTACTCTTTAATAAAGCATTACAACATTATTGCCGTGCATATTATTACCCCCCCCCCCTCCCCCCCACTCTCTCCGGCCATAATTACAGGCTCACCGAGAAGTCAATAAGCCGTCTGTTGTACGGAGGTTGGGGCCCGGCAGAGAAGACGAAGCATGGAAAGAGGAAGACCTCCGTTTAGGCCCCCGGCTTTAATGAAGTCCAATTATCGCCGGCGACAGTCTCTACAGCGCCAATTCAGCCCTGTGGTCCGTCTCTCCCCCGAGGGAGCCGCCGATTTAAGTTGTTTTCATTGCAAATAATAATAATAATTGGAAAGTAAAGCCGAAATATTGAGGCTCCTTTAATGACCCGCAATTTCCACCTTCGCCCGACTGGAGACGCGAAAGACAGAAACGTCTCATATTATCTACACGTTATATCATCTGTATATATATTATATCATCTGTATATATATTATATATTATATCATATCATCTGTATATATATTATATCATCTGTATATATATTATATATTATATCATATCATCTGTATATATATTATATCATCTGTATATATATTATATATTATATCATCTGTATACACATACATTATATCATTTATATACATATACATTATATTATCTACACGTTATATCATCTGTATATATATATATATATATATATATATATATATATATATATATATATATATACACACATATATTCTGTACATAGATACATTATATTATCTGTATGCATATACTTTGGGCCAGATTCATGAAAAATTGCGGCGGCCTAACGCATCGCCTTTACGTTACTCCGCCGCAAGTTTTCGTCATAAGTGCCTGATTCACAAAGCACTTGCGTGTAAACTTGCGGCAGAGTAAAGTAAAGCCGTCCGGCGCAAGCCCGCCTAATTCAAATGGGGCGGACACCATTTAAATTAGGCGCATTCCCGCGCCGAACGTTCTGTGCATGCTCCGTGTTAAAATTTCCCGACGTGCTTTGCGCGAAATTACCGCGACCCAAAGTTTTTTTTGAACTGCGACGTGCGTTACGGCGTTTCGTATTCCCGGACGTCTTACGCAAAAAAAAAAAAATTTGAAATTCGACGCGGGAACGACGGCCATACTTTAACATGGCTGATCTAAAGATAAGCCATGTTAAAGCAGGTGTAACTTTGCGACGGGAAAAACCGACTAGCGACGACGTACAAGATTGCGACGAACGCGCCGAACTTCGGTGATCGCCGTAACTAGTCATTTGCATATTCTACACCGACCGCAGTGGAATCGCCACCTAGCGGCCGGCCTAGAATTGCATCCTAAGATCCGACGGTGTAAGTCAATTACACCTGTCGGATCTTAGGGCTAGCTATGCGTAAACTGATTCTATGAATCAGCCGCATAGTTAGGACGGGCGGATCACAGAGATACGACGGCGCATCAGGAGATACGCCGTCGTATCTCTTCTGTGAATCTGGCCCATTGTATCATACGTATACACATAGGGCCAGATCCACGTAGAACGGCGTAATTTTAAGCAGGCGTAGCGTATCGTAGTTACGCTACGCCGCCGCTACTTTGACAGGCAAGTGCCGTATTCTCAAAGCAAAGTTGCGGCGGCGTAGCGTAAATAGGCCGGCGTAAGCCCGCCTAATTCAAATATGGAACATGTGGGCGTGTTTTATGTTAATGTATTGTGACCCCACGAAAATGGCGCTTTTTACGAACGGCGCATGCGCCGTCCGTGAAAGTATCCCAGTGCGCATGCTCGAAATTAACCCGCAACAAGCCAATGCTTACGATGTGAACGTCATTCTACGCAAAGCCCTATTCGCGGACGACTTACGCAAACGACGTAAAATTTTCAAAATTCGACGCGGGAACGACGTCCATACTTAACATTGGCTACGCCTCATATAGCAGGGGTAACTTTACGACGTAAAACATTTTGCCGGGCGGACGTACGTTTCTGAATCGGCGTAACTACCTAATTTGCATATTCCTTGCGTAAATATACGGAAGCGCCACCTAGCGGCCAGTGTAAATATGCAGCCTAAGTTACGACGGTGTAAGACACTTACACCTGTCGGATCTTAGGGAAATCTATGTGTAACTGATTCTATGAATTAGTCGCATAGATACGACGCCGCAACTCAGAGATACAACGGCGTATCCGGAGATACGCTGTCGTATCTCGTACCTGAATCTAGTCCATTGTATCTATATCATCTGTATATACTACATACATTATCTCATCCATATACACATATGTTATATTATCTACACGCTGTATCATCTGTATACCTATATGTTATACCCAGCCATTATAATTATAGCATCTGTATATATCTATTCACGCATACATTATATGATCTACATGTTATATCATCCATATACCCATGTGTTATAACATATCATCTGTATACACATACATGTAATTATCTGTATACACATACATGTTATTATCTGTATACACATACATGTTATTATCTGTATACACATACATGTTATTATCTGTATACACATACATGTTATTATCTGTATACACATACATGTTATTATCTGTATACACATACATGTTATTATCTGTATACACATACATTATTACACTTCTCTTTCTTTCTTCTGTTCTTTTCTTACATTATATCATCTGTATACTGAAGCTAAGGCTTTACATTTACCACGGCCATGGGAAAATGCTAAAATGTGGCAAAATCGCTGCACAATTTTGCCACATTTTGTGTTTTACCTGCGGCCGGCGGGCAAAACATTCCTATCCTGAACGCGATTCTTCTGTATTGTCCTTTTTTATTTTCTTTTAATTTTCCTTTTCTTTCCCCTTTCCTTACCCCATTTCATTTCCTTTTCTTTCCCTTTTCTTTCCCCTTTCCTTTCCTTTTTTTTTTTTTTTCTTTTCCCCTTTTCCTTTTCTTTCAATTATCCTTTCCTTTCCCTTTACTTTCCCCGTTCCTTTCTTTTTCCTTTCTTTTGCCCTTTCCTTTCATTTCCCCTTTCCTTTTCTTTCAATTTTTCTTTCATTTTTCTTTCCCCTTTCATTTCTTTTCCTTTCCTTTCCCCTTTCATTTCATTTCCTTTCAGTCGTCCTTTCCTTCCTCATTTCCATTTCTTTTCCTTTCCTTTCCTTTTTTTTCAATTGTCCTTTCTTTTCCCCTCTCCTTTAATTTTTCTTTCCCCTTTCATTTCCTTTCCCTTTTCTTTCCTTTTTTTTCTCTTTTCCCCTTTCCTTTTCTTTCAATTATCCTTTCCTTTCCCCTTTCCTTTCCCTATTCCTTAACTTTCCCCGTTCCTTTCTTTTGCCCTTTCCTTTCATTTCCCCTTTCATTTCCTTTTTCTTTTCCTTTCCTTTTCTTTTCTTTCAATTGTTCTTTCCTTTTATTTCCCCTTTCCTTTTATTTCCCCTTTCCTTTCCTTTCCTTTATTTCCCCCTTTCCTTACCTTTCCACTTTCCTTTTTGCTTTCCTTCCCCTTTCCCTTTCCCTTTCCTTTTCCTTTCCCCTTTCCTTTCCTTTCCTTTCCTTTTCTTTCCCTTAACTTTTTCCTTTCCCCTTTCCTTTCATTTCCTTCCCTTTCCTTTTCCTTAACTTTTTCCTTTGCCCTTTCCTTTACCCTTTCATTTTATTTCTTTTCAGTTGTCCTTTCCTTCCTCATTTCCATTTAGTTTTTTTCAGTTGTCCTTTCCTTTGCCCTCTCCTTTAATTGTTCTTTCCTTTTCTTTCCCCTTTCTTTTCCCCTTTCATTTCCTTTTTACCTGTTTCCTTTCTTTTCCCCCTTCCCCTTTCCTTTCCCTTTCTTTTTTTAATTTTCCTTTTCCTTTCCCTGTTCTTTTCCCCTTTCCTTTCCTTTTTCCTTTCCCCTTTCCTTTCCTTTTCTTTCAATTTTCCTTTCCTTTTCCTTTCCTTTCCCCGTTCTTTTTCCTTTCTTTTCCCCTTTCCTTTACCTTTTCTTTTCCTTTCTTTTCCCCTTTCCTTTTTTCATTCCTTTCCCCCCTTTCCTTTTTCCTTTCTTTTCCCCTTTCCTTTCCCTTTCCTTTTCCTTTCCCCTTTTTCCTTTCATTTCCTTTCCCTTTCCCCCTTCCCCCCTTCCCCTTTCCTTTCCTTTCCCTTTCTTTTTTTAATTTTCCTTTTCCTTTCCCTGTTCCTTTCCCCTTTCCTTTCCTTTTTCCTTTCCCCTTTCCTTTCCCTTTCCTTTCCCCGTTCTTTTTCCTTTCTTTTCCCCTTTCCTTTCCCTTTTCTTTTCCCCTTTCCTTTTCTTTTTTCATTCCTTTCCCCCCTTTCCTTTTTCCTTTCTTTTCCCCTTTCCCTTTCCCTTTCCTTTCATTTCCTATCCCTTTCCCCCTTCCTTTTCTTTAAATTTTCCTTTCCTTTCCCCTTTAATTTCCTTTCCTTTCCCCTTTCTTTCTCCTTTCCCCTTTCTTTCTCCTTTCCTTTCCTCTTTGCTTTTCCCTTTACTTTACCCTTTTCTTTCCCTTTTTCTTTGCCCTTTTCTTTTTTTCCCTCCTTTCCCTTTTCCTTTATTTTCCTCCTTCCTCTTTCCTTTCCTTTCCCCTTTCCTTTCCCGTTTCCTTTTCTTTAAAATTTCCTTTCCTTTTCTTTCCTTTCCCCGCTCCTTTCCCTTTTTCTTTATTTCCCCCTATCCTTTCCTTTCCCCTTTCCCCTTTCCTTTCCCATTCCTTTCCTTTTTCCTACCTATCCTCTTTCCTTTCCCATTACATTTCCTTTTCTTTCAATTGTCCATTTCTTTACTTTTAATTTACCTTTTATTTCCTTTTCCCCTTTCATTTTATTTCCTTTCCCTTTTCTTTCTTTTCCTTTCCGTTTTCCTTTCCCTTTTCCTTCCCTAAAAGAAAATAAGTGCAGTCATCACTTCTAAGAATTGGTAAGCTGCAGTATAATAAATAATAAAAAAAAAAAAATAATACAAAAACAATAATGATAATCATCATCACAACAACAACAACAAAATAAATATATTATATAAAATATATAAATATATTAATAATGGTAATACTACTAATAACAATAAAAAAAACTACTACTACTACTAATAATAATAATAATAAAATAATAATAATAATAAAAAAATAATAATGATAATAAGAATAACAATAACATAATATTATTATTATGTTATTGTTATTATTATCATTATTGTTTTTGTATTATTATTATTATTATTATTATTATTATTATTAATAATAAAAAATAAATTACAATAATACTATTAATAAAAATTAAATAACAATAATACTATTAATAATAATAAAATAACAATAATAATAATTAATAATAATAATATCACTCAATTCTCCCGATTCTGCCATTTAAATAAGAAGTCTTCGGTGTCGGTCTGGGAAGGAATCTCTCGCTCCTGCTGGAATTGGTGGCTCGGGCCATCGGTGATTAATTTGGATTTAGCCAAACTTGTTTTGAGGAAATGGGTGTGAAAACCTTCCCCGCTCCGCTCCGCACGCGGAGTCTGAACACTGCCGAGGTCTGTTCTGTCGGCTCTCATTTTCAAACCCCTCGAGTTTAATAAAGCGCTAAATGAGGTGTTACAAATTTGTATTTTATCTGTTACACAAATCATTTCCAACTGTTTGAGGCGAGTCGTCTCGGCAGTGACAGCCCCGTGCCGCTCTCCGTCCAGGGGGAATACCGCCGTCCCCTCCTGTTACATTTAAAGATAATATTTATTTCCAGTAGGCTGATCATTTCTTGTAGAGGAACAGGAAGAGGCGGCGAGTCTTATAATTATGACCCAACGCTTGTTATTATAAACACGTACATGAATATTTATTGATGGGTCAGGGCCCTCCGTTTGGCTTTGGATGAATGGCAGCCAGTGGCAAACATCCGTATGTTCCATGCATTGCACCAAACCCTGACATAAGAGTCTCACTCCTCCTGTTGGAGTTTTGTTTTCATTTATTTTCATTGGAAACAATTGTGTATTTTGAGTAAATAGATTTAAACAAACAAAACCCAAACAAAATGTATATCATTTTTTTCCCACAAATAGAGCTCTCTTGTGGTGGTATTTGATCACCTCTGCGTTTTTTTTTTTTTTGCGCTAGAAAAAAAAAAAAGCAAAAAAATACGTACAAATTTGAAAAAAAACCAATGGGCCAGATTCAGGTACATTTACGTTGCGCAGCGGCGGCGTAACGTATCCCATTTACGTTACACCGCCGCAAGTTTACAGCGTAAGTGCCTGATTCACAAAGCTCTTACCTGTAAACTTGCGGCGGTGTAACGTAAATCCGCTCGGCGCAAGCCCGCCTAATTCAAATGGGGCGGGCACCATTTAAATTAGGCGCGTTCCCACGCCGAACGTACTGCGCATGCTCCGTCCGTCAAATTACCCGACGTGCATTGCGCTAAATGACGTAGCAAGGACGTCATTGGTTTCGACGTTAACGTAAATGGCGTCTAGCGCCATTCACGGACGACTTACGCAAACGACGTGAATTTTCAAATTTTGACGTGGGAACGACGGCCATACTTAACATTGGCTACTCCACATAGAGGGCATCCTTAGTTTTACGCGGCGTATCTCGACGGAAACGACGTAAAGTTAGAGCGACGGGTAAAGCGGACGTTCGTGAATCGGCGTAACTAGTCATTTGCATATGGATGGAATCGCCACCTAGCGGCCGGCCTAGAATTGTAGCCTAAGATCCGATGGTGTAAGTCAATTAGATCTTAGGGCTATCTATGCGGAACCTGATTCTATGAATCAGGCGCATAGATACGACAAGCGTATCTCAGAGATACGACGGCGTATCAGGAGATACGCCGTCATATCTCTTTTGTGAATCTGGCCCAATATTTTTTACTTTCTGCTAAAAAAAAACAATGGTCGATACCTATTTTCATTCGCTATTGCCACACAACCGGGTGAGCTCGGGGCGCACTGCTCTGTGCCCCGAGCCCACCTCTTTTTGAAGCGAATTAGAGCCTCAGAATCTAATCATGTGCTTAAAAAAAAAAAAACAATTGGAATCCATGCGTCCGGTGCCCTGCATGTAGATTAGGGGGCGGACGCATTAACCACTTGAGCTCTGGAGGATTTACCAGACCCCTTCCTGACCGGGCCATTTTTTGTGATACGACACCACATAACTTTAACTGACAATTGCGCTGCCATGCGACGCCGTACCCAGGCAAAATGTATGTCCTTTTCTTCCCACAAATAGAAATTTATTTTGGTGATATTTGATCACCTCTGCGTTTTTTATTTTTTGCGCTATAAACAAAAAAAGGACAATTTTGAAAAAAACAATTAATAATAGTGATACCAATAATGGGGCCTTATTCCTCCCACTGACACAAATAATGGGGCTCTATTCCTCACATTGATATCAAGGATGGGGCACGATTAATCCCACTGACACCAATGATGGGACACTATTCCTCCCACTGATACCAATGATGGGACACTATTCCTCCCACTGACACCAATGATGGGACATTATTCCTCCCACTAATACCAATGATGGGACACTATTCCTCCCACTGACACCAATGATGGGACATTATTCCTCCCACTAATACCAATGATGGGACACTATCCCTCCCAGTAACACCAATGATGGGACACTATCCCTCCCACTGACACCAATGATGGGACACTATTCCTCCCACTGACACCAATGATGGGGCACTATTCCTCCCACTGACACCAATGATGGGGCACTATTCCTACCACTGACACCAATGATGGGACACTATTCCTCCCACTGACACCAATGATGGGACACTATTCCTCCCACTAATACCAATGATGGGACACTATCCCTCCCAGTAACACCAATGATGGGGCACTATTCCTCCCACTGACGCCAATGATGGGACACTATTCCTCCCACTAAAACCAATGATGGGACACTATCCCTCCCAGTAACACCAATGATGGGGCACTATTCCTCCCACTGACACCAATGACGGGACACTATTCCTTCCACTAATACCAATGATGGGACACTATTCCTCCCACTGATACCAATGATGGGACACGATTCCTCCCATTGATACCAATGATGGGGCACTATTAATCCCACTGACACCAACGATGGGGCACCATCTCTCCAAGTGACACCAATGATGGGACACTATTCCCCCCACTGACACCAATGATGGGGCACCATCTCTCCAAGTGACACCAATGATGGGACACTATTCCCCCCACTAACACCAATGATGGGGCACCATCTCTCCAAGTGACACCAATGATGGGACACTATTCCTCCCAGTGACACCAATGATGGGAAACTATTCCTCCCACTGATACCAATGATGGGACACTATTCCTCCCACTGATACCAATGATGGGACACTATTCCCCCCATTGATGCCAATGATGGGGCACTATTAATCCCACTGACACCAATGATGGGACACTATTCCCCCCATTGATACCAATGATGGGGCACTATCCCTCCCACTGACACCAATGATGGGACACTGTTCCTCCCACTTACACCAATGATGGGACACTGTTCCTCCCACTGACACCAATGATGGGGCACTATTCCTCCCACTGACACCAATGATGGGACACTATTCCCCCCCACTGACACCAATGATGGGACACTATTCCTCCCACTGACACCAATGATGGGACACTATTCCTCCCACTGACACCAATGATGGGACACTATTCCTCCCACTGACATTTTCTACCCCCTATAGCTTGAAGGACAGTAAACTGGCCCCATTGTGTAGAACGTTTGTGGACACCTGATCTAGCAGGCAATGCCCCCCCCCCCCCCACCCTTCGGCTTGCGGCTTTCTCCCATATTGCCGGCCTTGACAAGCCGCCTCCCCTACCTGTCCAGTCAATCACCGATTCTTCGCCTCACCGCGGAGCCAACAACAAGCCAACCGTAATTATCATTATGTAAACCTTCCCTAGAACATTGCCTCGTATTCACAGCCCAACTCTGACAAATTGCGTTACCCATCCCCCCAAAAAAAAAAATCCAATCAACGTTTCAATTAATTAGTCCCCCTCCCTCGCTCCTTGCTAAGTGGCGGTTAAGCTAAAAAAAAAAACTAAAAAAAACACAAGTCAAAACAAACAAACGATTTTCCCGGCAGCCACCGCCGCCGCCGTGCCGTCCTACGTAATTAAATCTCGTTTTTTTTTTGCTTTCTCCCGTACGAGTCGCGGGTGCGTCGGACAATCGGGACCTTGTGAGAGGCAAAAGCGCTTATTAAACAGAGGAGAGTGCCAGCCCCCGGGCCGCCGCCGCGCTCTCTCCAGGTAACCTAAGCTGCTAAATAGCAAGTGCAACGCTCAGCCATTTATTTTCCTTCAACAAGGGGAACGGCTCCGGCCCTGCCAGGTTTCTTTCTTTATTGCTCCTTCCATCCCACCAATGAATCTGAAGCCTTCTTGTCCACCGACCTCAATCAATTATATCGTTATTCAAGATAAAACAAACAGCTTTTTTTTTTTTTTTTTCGTACGAGAAAACTGCGTTCAGGCCCGGCGGTTAGGGGTGAAGGAAATAAGGAAATTGTTGGAAAATTCAACTTTTTTTTTAGACGGGTACAAATGGAGATTGCTTCGAAAAGTATGCAGGGAATTAATATCGCTAACCTCAAACCCAGAGCTGTCAAAACTACAACTAACAAGAAAATGTGCCGTTTGAGAACTGTCAAGATGATTCTAAATCACGCCAATTAACCCCTTGGTGGCGGCGGCTGGGGGGGGCTGAGACGGCGACGGCTGTTAATAAAAGGTAGCCACTTATCAAGGAGGGTTGTACGAGGGGGGGGGGGGGGTAACTTGACTCCCCGTCTAGTTTTTCGTTGTAGGATAAAGTGATCTTTGTTGCAAAAAAAATAATAATTGTGGGCCAGATCCACAGAGCGAGTACGCCGGCGTATCTACTGATACGCCGGCGTACTTTCAAATTTCCCGCGTCGTATCTTTGTTTTGAATCCTCAAACCAAGATACGACGGCATCTGGGTTAGATCCGACAGGTGTACGTCCTCGTACGCCTTCGAATCTAAGATGCAATTCTTCGGCGTCCGCTGGGTGGCGTTCACGTCATTTTCCGCGTCGGGTATGCAAATTAGCTCCGACGATCCACGAACGTAAGAGTGGCCGGCGCATTTTTTTTACGGCGTCTCTAGTCGGCTTTTTCCGGCGTATAGTTAAAGCTGGTATTTCGTTGCGTATAGTTAGACCTGCCATGTTAAAGCGGTTCTCCACCCTAAAGTGGAGTCCCGCTGATCGGAACCCTCCCCCCCTCCGGTGTCACATTTGACACCTTTCAGGGGGGAGGGGGGTGCAGATACCTGTCTAAAGACAGGTATTTGCACCCACTTCCGGCCCGGCATTCACGGGCAAAAGACGGGCATTGCGTCACATCCCGTCTGTCCCTCGTTGTGTGCTGGGAACACTCGGCTCCCAGCACACAGCGGGAGCCAATCGGCGGGCGCGGCGCGACTCGCGCATGCGCCGTAGGGAACCGGGCAGTGAAGCTGCAGCGCTTCACTTCCTGGTTCCCTCAGCGTGGATGGCGGGGGAAGCAGCAGAGAGACGAGCGATCGTCCTCTGCTGCGATCGGCGCTGGACTCCAGGACAGGTAAGTGTCCTAATATTAAAAGTCAGCAGCTGCAGTATTTGTAGCTGCTGGCTTTTAATATTATTTTCCCGTGGCACATCCACATCCCGTGGCAGATCTCTGTGGATCTGCCCCTAAGTAACTCAAATAGGTATTTGGGTTCTGTAGGAGATAAACAAATAAGGAGTCTTCGATCCACCCCAACAAATGGGAGGGTAGGGGGTATATATATATATATATATATATATATATATATATATATATATATATATATATATATATATATATGACCCATTCTTCACATATATATACATACACTATATTACCAAAAGTATTGGGATGCCTGCCTTTACACACACATAAATGTGCACAGTTACAACCTTGCCCCACCCTATTAGATTGTAAGCTCTTTTGAGCAGGGCCCTCTTAATCCTCTTGTATTATAACTGTATTGTCTCCCTTTTATATTGTAAAGCGATGCATAAACTGTTGGCGCTACATAAATCCTGTATAATAATAATAATAATAATAATAATGGCAACCAGTGGCGGCAGGTGCTCAAAAGTTTTGGGGGGGGCGCAAACCAACTGAAAAAAACAAACCATTAATTGCAGCCTTACTGTGCCCATCAAACGCAGCCATTGTACCCATAAATTGCCACCACTCTGCCCATTAAACGCAGCCACTGTGCCCATCAAACGCAGCCACTGTGCCCATCAAACGCAGCTACTGTGCCTATCAATTGGTGCCACTGTGCCCATCAAACGTAGCCACTGTGCCCATCAAATGCAGCTACTGTACCATTGAACACAGTCACTGTACCCATAAATTGCCACCACTGTGCCCATTAAACGCAGCCACTGTGCCATCAAACACAGCCACTGTGCCCATCAAATGCAGCCACTGTGCCCATCAAACGCAGCCACTGTAGAATCCAACGCAGCCACTGTAGAATCCAACGCAGCCACTGTAGAATCCAACGCAGCCACTGTAGAATCCAACGCAGCCACTGTGCCATCATAATATACCCATAAATTGCCACCACCTTGCCATCAAACGCAGCCACTGTGCCCATCAAACGTAGCCACTGTACCCATAAATTGCCACCACTATGCCCATTAAACCCTGCCACTGTGCCATCAAACACAGCCACTGTGCCCATCAAACACAGCCACTGTGCCCAAACGCAGCCACTGTGCCCATCAAACGCAGCCACTGTGCCATCAAACACAGCCACTGTAACTATCAATTGCTGCCAGTGTGCCCCATCAAATGCTGCCAGTGTGCCCCCCCCCGCCCAGCAGTTAACTCAAGTCAGTGCTGTCCTCCACGATCCCTCCGAATCCTCGATGTCTTCTTCCATCCTCTTCTGCTATGATTGGACGCCTGATAGGCGACATCAATCAATCAGGTGACAGTTAACCAGACCCGGTGCACCTGATTGGCTGAGAGGCAGGTCAGTATTAGGGAAGCGATTAATTCGATTCACCTAACACAGCGAACACACAGCAGTGCGCCCGCTGTTTACCAATATGTAAGCCTATTAGAGCCGTCGCCTTTAATCAGGCACTTCCAAAAACACCCCCGCCGCTGTAATTCAGATGCCCGGCGCCCAACAAGGGGCCGGACACATGAATAGGGGGCGGCATCGGCGACAATAGATAGATTCATGCATTGCATCAATCTATCTATTGGAGATTGACGGGTGCAGGAGAAAGGGGGCGGCGCTCCTGCGCCCACTATGGACGCACCGCCACTGATGGCATCCCAGTCTTAGTCCGGAGGGTTCAATGTTGAGTTGGCTCCGCCCTTTGCAGCTATAACAGCTTCAACTCTTCTGGGAAGGCCGTCCACAAGGTTTAGGAGGGTGTCTATGGGAATGTTTGACCATTCTTCCAGAAGAGCATTTGTGAGGTCAGGCGCTGATGTTGGATGAGAAGGCCTGGCTCGCAGTCTCCGCTCTAATTCACCCCAAAGGTGTTCTATCAGGTTGAGGTCAGGCCAGTCAAGTTCAGTCAAGTTCAGTCAAGTTCCTCCACCCCATGTCTCTTCCATGTCTCTATGGACCTTGCTTTGTGCACTGGTGGGCAGTCATGTCGGAACAGGAAGGGGCCGTCCCCAAACTCTTCCCACAAATTTGGGAGCATGAAATTGTCCAACATGTCTTGGTATGCTGACGACTTAAACCCCCCGTACACACGATCGGATTTTCTGACAACATATGTTTGATGGCAGGGTTTTGTCGGGAAAAAAATCAAAAAAAAATCTAGATTTTAGATCTACGCGTTTCACAACAATTAACAATTAATTGCAGAGGGAAAACATTTTTTTCTAGATGGTACTAATTGTTAAATGATGATCTATAGAGCAACGCGTTTCACAACAAATTCACTTTTTCAGGATCTTGCATCAAGACATGTATATAAAATGTGATCCAATCTAGAAGAGTACCATCATCCAGGGGTATCACATACCTGGTGAAGACTGGAACATTGTGGAGGCCTCTGCTGCTCCCCCTGCCCAACACTCCTGAAGGTGGAGACAGAGTGTGAGGGCATGGAATGCCGGAGAAGCTGCTCCTTAGGTGGGTAGAGGTGGAAGTAGCAGTCCTCAGGATAGGATGCTGAAGCATCTCTCTTTCCTTGAGTTGTGGCTTACCAACCTCTCATCTGATGGTGCCGGCAAAGTTGTGGGTCCAAGGCCACTTGGCAGAGCCAGCAGCATAACACCAATGATCTATATAGCTGGCAGCGAGAGGGTAAGGAGCATTCTTCTCACTGATCACCAATGTAAGGGACATTCTTCTCACTGATCACCAATGTAAGGAACATTCTTCCCACTGATCACCAATGTAAGGGACATTCTTCTCACTGACCACCAATGTAAGGGACATTCTTCTCACTGATCACCAATGTAAGGGACATTCTTCTCACTGATCACCAATGTAAGGAACATTCTTCTCACTGATCACCAATGTAAGGGACATTCTTCTCACTGATCACCAATGTAAGGGACATTCTTCTCACTGATCCCCAATGTAAGGAACATTCTTCTCACTGATCACCAATGTAAGGAACATTCTTCTCACTGATCACCAATGTAAGGAACATTCTTCCCACTGATCACCAATGTAAGGGACATTCTTCTCACTGACCACCAATGTAAGGGACATTCTTCTCACTGATCACCAATGTAAGGGACATTCTTCTCACTGATCCCCAATGTAAGGAACATTCTTCTCACTGATCACCAATGTAAGGAACATTCTTCTCACTGATCACCAATGTAAGGGACATTCTTCTCACTGATCACCAATGTAAGGAACATTCTTCCCACTGATCACCAATGTAAGGGACATTCTTCCCACTGATCACCAATGTAAGGGACATTCTTCTCACTGATCACCAATGTAAGGAACATTCTTCTCACTGATCACCAATGTAAGGAACATTCTTCCCACTGATCACCAATGTAAGGGACATTCTTCTCACTGATCACCAATGTAAGGAACATTCTTCCCACTGATCACCAATGTAAGGAGCATTCTTCCCACTGATCACCAATGTAAGGGACATTCTTCTCACTGATCACCAATGTAAGGGACATTCTTCCCACTGATCACCAATGTAAGGAGCATTCTTCCCACTGATCACCAATGTAAGGGACATTCTTCCCACTGATCACCAATGTAAGGGACATTCTTCTCACTGATCACCAATGTAAGGAACATTCTTCTCACTGATCACCAATGTAAGGGACATTCTTCCCACTGATCACCAATGTAAGGGACATTCTTCTCTCTGATCACCAATGTAAGGAGCATTCTTCCCACTGATCACCAATGTAAGGGACATTCTTCTCACTGATCACCAATGTAAGGAACATTCTTCTCACTGATCACCAATGTAAGGGACATTCTTCCCACTGATCACCAATGTAAGGAACATTCTTCTCACTGATCACCAATGTAAGGAACATTCTTCCCACTGATCACCAATGTAAGGAACATTCTTCTCACTGATCACCAATGTAAGGAACATTCTTCCCACTGATCACCAATGTAAGGGACATTCTTCCCACTGATCACCAATGTAAGGGACATTCTTCCCAATTTTTGTTTATTAAAAGTCTTGCAAACAAAAAGCATAAAATCACTATAAGATATACATAAATATACACATATTTACATAAAGGAAAATAAATATAGCAAATCTGCTCTCAAACAAAAGACTTTACAGCAAAGCAAAAATTATGTAATCACCAGGAAAATAAATCTTAATACAAACTCACACCACTACACCAGACAAACCTGCAAGGTCAAGAAACAAACCCGCACCAATTATGCATGCAGCCCTTCTAAGAAACGTCCAACACCATGCATCCACCTATTTCTACCTCAATTACCCGCCGGCGCGTTACCATATCGGTTTCAAAAAGTACCGCAACTCCGCTCCCTTTTTGCCAGATGGACATCGGCCAAAGTATGGAGCCAGGTGTCTTGCAAAAATAAAATCTCAGCATCAAACTCACTGAGCAAAAATAAGGCCATATCACAAGCTCTTGCAGATTTAATGCTGGCGACATTAATGGTCGCCACCTTTATCGGAGGGGGAACTGCCATCAGGATGATTGGGGTAGTCGTTTCTTGACCTTCACCACACTCTCATCACCAGAAACCGCTCTCTTCAAACTACGCGACTCCCCCTCATCCATAGATGAAAAAGAGGAAGACAAAGACATCTCGTCACCCGACAACACATTAAAGGTGTTACCAAGGGGAACCCCTCTTGGATCCGACTCTGAGGAAGAGACGACCGGTTTTCTAGCCTTTCTCTTCTTTTTTTTCCTCCTCCTGATCTTCTCCCACCCCTCCTCATCCGAATCCCCATCAACGGAATGTGAAACATGGGGTATGGACACCCTTCCTTCAGCCCCACCCCCATCCAGCACCCCCACATTCCCCTGACCACGCTTGCGCTGCTGAGGGGCAGGGACTGAAGGCGGAGTGGGAAGATCCGCTTAACCTGCCCCCCCAGCAGCCTCCGCCAGTCTGGAGGATCTACGAATAGATGGATTAGGGACAGATTTAGGGACCACATCTCTAGAGGGAACAGAAACAAATGTCACAGACACAGAAGGGACAGACTCATGGACCACATCACTAGGGGGAACAGAAACAGGTGTCACAGACACAGGAGGGACAGACTCAGGGACCACATCACTAGGGGGGAACAAAAACAGGTGTCACAGACACAGGAGGGACAGACTCAGGGACCACATCACTAGGGGGAACAGAAACAGATGTCACAGACACAGAAGGGACAGACTCATGGACCACATCACTAGGGGGAACAGAAACAGATGTCACAGACACAGAAGGGACAGACTCAGGGACCACATCACTAGGGGGAACAGAAACAGATGTCACAGACACAGAAGGAACAGACTCAGGGACCACAGAAACAGGTGTCACAGACACAGGAGGAACAGACTTAGGGACCACATCAATAGGGGGGACAGAAACAGATGTCACAGACACAGAAGGGACAGACTCAGGGACCACATCACTAGGGGGAACAGAAACAGATGTCACAGACACAGAAGGGACAGACTCAGGGACCACATCACTAGGGGGAACAGAGACAGGTGTCACAGACACAGGAGGGACAACAACAGTTTCAGCAGCCTCATCCTCCTTATCCAGCCTCTGCAGCTCAGCCTCCAACCCTGGCAGGTTATGTAATGCCTCCGGGCATTGACTGTAGGGGTGACCAAGTTTTTGGCACAAATTGCACCGAATGTCAGTACAGTCTTTAGCCAAATGGCCGAGCTCCTGGCACAAAGAACATTTCTTGCGGGTGCAGGTGGAGGCAAAATGGCCCTTGTCACCACATTTATTGCACACCTTAGGCTGACCCTGGTAAAATATGGTCAGCCTATCCCTCCCCAGAAAGGCTGAACAGGGCAGATGTTGAACAACATTTCCCTGCACCCCCAATTTTAGTGACACTGTCCAGGCCCCTGTCCATATCCCATGCTGATCAAGGACCTTCCGCAGTGGAGCGAGGACTTCACCATATCGGCGTAACCATACTAACAAATCAGCCTCTGGGATGGATTCATTACGCACCAGGATCATCAGTGATTTTATTAGAGGCTGCCTGGAAACCACCTTTGGCATCCAACCATTCCACTGCGGAAGGTCCCTGCGCCCCCTAAAACGTTCCCAAAATAAATCCAGACCCTCAGGCTTTACAAAGGATAAATCAAATTCCCAACTCCCAACAGGACAAATCAAAGCAAAAATGTCTGCGACTTTGAACCCCATTTCCAGGATCAACTCTGCCACCCTCCCCCTTACTGGTGGGGTCCCCTCCCCCTCCCACTTCAACTGGACCACGTTTCTCCGCTTATACCCACCAACCATCCCCCCACTAAACCCCCCCAAATTGTGACCACCAACATTTGCACCATTCCCCCCACCCTCCTTGGTGCGATTCCCCAAAACTGCTGCATAGCTGCCGTTGTTCACAAACCTCCCTGCAGAGGGTCCAGTTGTGCGTTTGGCAGATGAGTCTTTCCTCTGCTGAGCAGGAGGAAAAATGTCATTGTTAACCCCTTCACCACCACCCACCACATCCATTGCTTCATCAATAATATTACGGTCATTATTTCCTGGCACATTCCTAATTCCTGCCGTGTCCACATTCACAGCGGTATCCACACATACTTCACCTCCAGGCAGACTCTTCTCCATCAGGGCAGGATTGTCAACTGAGCAGGGTGAAGGTTGTTGTAATCCAGCAACAGGAGAACCAGTGCAGGAGACTTCCATCGCTGCTTCCACTCCACTTGCTGCACTGTGCTGCTCCCCTCCCCCACCTGCATCAGTCAGCCCAGGTGAGGCTGAAACTGGCTCTTTGGAGCTGGCAGCCATCTTGGTTGTAGAACCACAGATCCCAGCAGTCACAACAGAATCCATTTGCAGGGCACATGATGTAGATCCATCCATACTGCTCTGGTGGGCTGGTGACACCTCTGCCAGGGGTTTTCCCTTCATGTCTGCAGAGGATTTCTCCACAGCAGAAACACCACTCACTTTAGCCGGGACACCGTCCACTTTAGCCGGGACACCACTCACTGCAGCCGGAGGGGCAGACATGTTGGAAAGCGGCTGCACAGTACACTGGGATTTCTCCACCAATGCCGGTCTGCGACCCCTCTGCGACTCCACAGCGACTTCCGACGCCTCACCAGCAGACCCGTCTGCCCTTAGGGGTGACTCCATCTGCTGGATGAAACGTAAGGTGCCATGTTGACCCTCAACCCCCTGGCTGGTTGCCGCTGGCGATTCCCCAGCCTGACATGGGGGGAGAGGCGCAGAGGCAGATAGACCCGGGTTGTCTGTAACTTGCGACTGCCGCTGATCCACAGAGGTCTGGCTGGCAAATCTCCTCTCATTTTTAAATTTTTCTGAAAAAGCTCCACTTTTATCTTTTAACTTCTCCAATAGTAAAGATTGTACCTTCACTTTCTCCTCCATCTCTTGTAGCTCAGGCTTCATGGCTGAACGGTTCTTACTCCAGGCCTGGAAGTACTTGGTTTTGAAGTTTTTATGTTCAGCTTTCAAACTTTTAAGTTTCTCCTCCGCTCTTCCGATCGCCCGAAACCGATCGATTACCTTTTGTCTGAATACATCCGTATTCTCACCAGGGCCTGGACCCACAGTCAGATCCTGCACCACCTCCTCCTCCTCACTAGGCCCCGTATCATCAGGGGGATCCGTCCCAGGGCCTCCCCCAGGATCAGGCATTATTCCTGGGCCAAGCTAGCAGGCAAGGCCCAGGCTTGAAAAAAGGTTGGATCTCTCAGAGAGCTCCTTGGGTGTGTCCTCCTCCTTCTTCCCACTGACCACCAATGTAAGGCCCCATACACACGAGAGAATTTATCCGCGGATACGGTCCAGCGGACCGTTTCCACGGATAAATCCTCTCAAAGATTTCCGCAGATTTCGATGCGATGGAGTGTACACACCATCGCATTGAAATCCGCGCGGAAATCCTCTGGCAATGACGTGTCGCACCGTCGCCGCGATTATGACGCGGCGACGGGCGCGACGCTGTCATATAAGGAATTCCCTGCATGCGTCAAATCATTACGACGCGTGCGGGGAATCCCTTTGGACGGATGGATCCGGTGAGTCTGTACAGACGAGCGGATCCATCCGTTGGAATGGATTCCAGCAGATGGATTTGTTGTGCATGTCAGCAAATATCCGATCTGCTGGAATCCATCCCAGGGGAGATTTATCCGCGGAAACAGATCCGCTGGCGTGTACACACCATAGGATCTATCCGCAGAAACCCATTTGCTGGGATTTATCTGCGGATGGATTCTATCGTGTGTATGGGGCCTGAGGGACATTCTTCCCACTGATCACCAATGTAAGGAACATTCTTCTCACTGACCACCAATGTAAGGAACATTCTTCTCACTGATCACCAATGTAAGGGACATTCTTCTCACTGATCACCAATGTAAGGGACATTCTTCCCACTGATCACCAATGTAAGGAACATTCTTCTCACTGATCACCAATGTAAGGGACATTCTTCTCACTGATCACCAATGTAAGGGACATTCTTCTCACTGATCACCAATGTAAGGGATATTCTTCCCACTGATCACCAATGTAAGGAACATTCTTCTCACTGATCACCAATGTAAGGAACATTCTTCCCACTGATCACCAATGTAAGGGACATTCTTCTCACTGATCACCAATGTAAGGAGCATTCTTCCCACTGATCACCAATGTAAGGAGCATTCTTCTCACTGATCACCAATGTAAGGGATATTCTTCTCACTGATCACCAATGTAAGGGACATTCTTCCCACTGATCACCAATGTAAGGAACATTCTTCTTACTGATCACCAATGTAAGGGACATTCTTCCCACTGATCACCAATGTAAGGAACATTCTTCTCACTGATCACCAATGTAAGGAACATTCTTCTCACTGATCACCAATGTAAGGGACATTCTTCTCACTGATCACCAATGTAAGGGACATTCTTCCCACTGATCACCAATGTAAGGGACATTCTTCCCACTGATCACCAATGTAAGGGACATTCTTCTCACTGATCACCAATGTAAGGGACATTCTTCTCACTGATCACCAATGTAAGGGACATTCTTCCCACTGATCACCAATGTAAGGAACATTCTTCCCACTGATCACCAATGTAAGGGACATTCTTCCCACTGATCACCAATGTAAGGAACATTCTTCTCACTGATCACCAATGTAAGGGACATTCTTCCCACTGATCACCAATGTAAGGGACATTCTTCTCACTGATCACCAATGTAAGGGACATTCTTCCCACTGATCACCAATGTAAGGAACGTTCTTCCCACTGATCACCAATGTAAGGGACATTCTTCCCACTGATCACCAATGTAAGGGACATTCTTCCCACTGATCACCAATGTAAGGGACATTCTTCTCACTGATCACCAATGTAAGGGACATTCTTCCCACTGATCACCAATGTAAGGAACGTTCTTCCCACTGATCACCAATGTAAGGAACATTCTTCTCTCTATAAGGTACAATAAAAAAAATTAAAATAGATAATTAACTAATAAAAAATAAATAAAATAAAAACATCGATAAAGCAGAAAGCGGTCACGTCTTGTCGGCTTGTCGAAATTTCCGTTGGACTGCATAGGAAAAAGAAACTCTTCTTCCATACGACGGCTTCCCAGGAGACTCGATGTGGTTTGGTGGACCTTAGAGGACATTAATTTCCAATCACTGCTGGTGTGGACTACCAATGGCGGCACTGTGTGCCTGACGGCGCCCGCTGGTATTTTCCTTAGCGATGACAAATGGGGTACCATTTAGTCTGGGAGGGTCTACGGCCCGGCTGTTAAAAGACAATCGATCTTAGACCGCAGCTGCTAATGAGCGTCTTCTTTTTTATTTTTCTTAATAATTTACTCCTAGACACATTAGTATTCGTGTTTTTCTAAAACAAAGAATGAAATTAGCCACTTAATGCTGCCAACATATGTCGTTCCTTCTGCCGCCGCCTTAAATCTGAGCTTATGGGGAAATTTTTAAAACCTACCTTGCAGTGGTGCTCCCCGTCTACGGCAAGGGTTACATGCATTGCCCATATTTTGTATACTTACCTTACTTTATCCCTCGCAACCACAGACTCCTCCTTATTTGAAGGGAGGCTTTGACGTGAAGAGGGGCTTCTGATGTTAAGCGCGGGCTCTGGTGTTATGGGAGGTTATGGAAGGATCTGTGATGTGAAGTGGGCACTTTGATGGGATGGGGGACTTCTGATGTGACGTGGTGACTCTGGTGCTAAGGGAGGACCTCTGAAGTGATTAGGGGGTTCTGACGTGAAGGGGGATGTTGGTTCGAAATGGGGATTTCAAAGTGAATGGGGGACCTCTGATGTGATGGGAAGACCTCTGATGTGATGGGAAGACCTCTGATGTGATGGGGGGATGCCTCTGAGGAGATAGAAGACCTCTGAGGTGATAGAGGACCTCTGATGTGATGGGGGGACCTCTGATGTGATGGGAGGACCTCTGATGTGATGGGAGGACCTCTGATGTAATGGGGGACCTCTGATGTAATAGGGGACCTCTGATGTGATGGGAGGACCTCTGATGTGATGGGAAGACCTCTGATGTGATGGGAGGACCTCTGAGTAATGGGAGGAGCTCTGATGTGATGGGAGGACCTCTGATGTGATGGGAGGACCTCTGAGTAATGGGAGGACCTCTGATGTAATGGGGGACCTCTGATGTGATGGGAGGACCTCTGATGTGATGGGGGAACCTCTGATGTGGTGGGAGGGGACCTCTGATGTAATGGGGGACCTCTGATGTAATGGGGGACCTCTGATGTGATGGGGAGACCTCTGATGTAATGGGGGACCTCTGATGTGATGGGAGAGAACTCTGATGTGATGGGAGAGAACTCTGATGTGATGGGAGGACCTCTGATGTGATGGGAGGACCTCTGATGTGATGAAGGACCTCTGATGTGATAAGGGGAGACCTCTAAAGTGATGGAGGACATCTGATGTGATGGGGAGACCTCTGATGTAATGGGGGACCTCTGATGTAATGGGAGAGAACTCTGATGTAATGGGAGAGAACTCTGATGTAATGAGGACCTCTGATGTGATAAGGGGAGACCTCTAAAGTGATGGAGGACCTCTGATGTGATGGGAGGACCTCTGATGTAATGGGGGACCTCTGATGTGATGGGGGGACCTCTGATGTGATGGGGGGACCTCTGATGTGATGGGGGGACCTCTGATGTGATGGGAGGACCTCTGATGTGATGGGAGGACCTCTGATGTGATGGGGGACCTCTGATGTGATGGGGGACCTCTGATGTGATCGGGAGACCTCTGATGTAATGGGGGACCTCTGATGTAATGGGGGACCTCTGATGTAATGGGGGAACTCTGATGTGATGGGGGGAACTCTGATGTGATGGGGGGAACTCTGATGTGATGGGGGGAACTCTGATGTGATGGGGGGAACTCTGATGTGATGGGGGGAACTCTGAATTGGAGGAGGGAGGATTGATGTAAGGGAGGGGCTTCTGATTTTAGGTTAATTTCATCACATCGGTTGTGTGCATCGGGCCCAGGCTCAGGTTCCTGGCAACATAACCCCCACCCCCCACCTCCCCTTCACCGTTTTACAAATGTCCTCGGAAAGGCAATCCACTGTAGTTATTATTTAGAGGGGCGTCAGCTTCCTGTGTGTATGATCCCCAATGCTCTCAACATGACACTGTACCTGTGTGTTGGGGTGTCATGACACTGTAACACCAATGTGAAGGGAAATCTCTCCAGGAAAAAATAAAAAGCCGACAGGGGCTCCAACCATGATCTCATTTTCCAGGTTGAATAATAAAATAAAGTTGTCTTTAGATACATAGTTACACTGTAATAAGAACCTTTTTTTATTAAATCACATGTCTAATAAATAAAAAAAAGCGATTCGGCTTTTTTTTTCCATTTTACTCAGTACCATAAAACGCGGAATGGGGGGGGGGGGGGGGAATGTTGGTATAAAACCCCCTCAGAAGGTTCTTATTTATCTATGCAAATCATTTCACACCAAATTTCCAAGCTGAACATTTGCAGGAAATTCAATTTAAAAAAAAAAATATCAAAAATTAGTCTGTGTGAAATGTTGGCGCGGGACGACGGACTTGAGAGCGGCGCACGGCACACCTGCCAACCTTAATATTCACACATTGAAATGAGTCCGGATTCAGGAGTGTTACCGCTCCCCCCTACCCCCGCTCCTTGTTATATCGGGGACTGGCCTCTCTTTATATCTGATTTATAGAAAAGAAGAAACGAATTAGTTACAAAAAAAAAGGAAAAAGCAACACACAACACAATCATGCATGCAACATTTTCAGTAGAAATTTGTAAACCCCCCTCAATCACCGTCCAGGGTTATGGGGAAGAGGCCCTTTTAGCCATCAACATGGGGACAAAGTGCTTTGGGGGGGGGGGGGGGCGCTGCCTCAAAGAACCCCCCCCCTCATGTTGAGGGCATGTGGCCTACTATACGGGGGGGGGGGGGGCCCTCACTCATCCCTCCTTTGCTGTCCTGTCAGGCTGCATGCTCAGATAAGGGTCTGGTATGGATTTTTTTTTTGGCGTGGGTTTTCCCTTACCACTTAAGACCCAGACCTTTAGGCAGCTAAAGGACCCGGCCAGTTTTTGCGATTCGGCACTGCGTCGCTTTAACTGACAATTGCGCGGTCGTGCGACGTGGCTCCCAAACAAAATTGGCGTCCTTTTTTCCCCCACAAATAGAGCTTTCTTTTGGTGATATTTGATCACCTCAGCGGTTTTTATTTTTTGCGCTATAAACAAAAATAGAGCGACAATTTTGAAAAAAATGCAATATTTTTTACTTTTTGCTATAATAAATATCCCCCAAAAAATATATAAACATTTTTTTTGTCCTCAGTTTAGGCCGATACGTATTCTTCTACCTATTTTTGGTAAAAAAAAAAATCGCAATAAGCGTTTATCGGTTGGTTTGCGCAAAATTTATAGCGTTTACAAAATAAGGGATAGTTTTATTGCATTTTTATAAAAAAATATTTTTTTACTACTAATGGCGGCGATCAGCGATTTTTTTTCGTGACTGCGACATTATGGCGGACACTTCGGACACTTTTGACACATTTTTGGAACCATTGGCCTGGATTCAAGAAGCAATTGCGCCTGTGTAACCATAGTTACACAGCGCAATTGCTTACTTGCCCCGGCGTAACGAATGCTCCTGATTCAGGAACCTCGTTACGCCGACTGCAGCCTAAGATATGCGCGGCATAAGACTCTTATGCCCGCATATCGTAGGCTGCATTCTTGCGATGGCCGCTAGGTGGCGTTCCCGTTGTGCTCAGCGTATAGTATGCAAATTGCATACTAACGCCGATTCACAACGTTACGCGAGCCCTGCGTACGCAGTTTACGTAGTTTCCGTACAGCGTTTTTTCGCGTAAGGCTGCCTCTGCTATTAGCAGGGGCAGCCAATGTTACGTATACCGTCGTTCCCGCGTTGCGAAATTTCAAATTTACGTAGTTTGCGTAAGTGATTCGTGAATGGCGCTGGACGCCATTCACGTTCACTTTGAAGCAAATGACGTCCTTGCGACGTCATTTGCCGCAATGCACGTCGGGAAAGTTTCCCGACGGAGCATGCGCTCTACGATCGGCGCAGGAATGCGCCAAATTTAAATGATTCCCGCCCCCTACGGGATCATTTAAATTGCGCGCGCTTACGCTGGGCATTTTGCCGGCGCGCCCACGCAATTTACGGAGCTACTGCTCCGCGAATCAAGGGCAGCGCAGTCAATTTGCGGGGGCGCAGGGCAAAAACGTTGCCCTGCGCCTCCGTAAAAAAAGCGCAAATCTACCTGAATCCAGCCCATTGTCATTTTCATAGCAAAAAATGCATTTAAAATGCATTGTTTACTGGGAAAATGACAATTGCAGTTTGGGAGTTAACCACAATGAGGCGCTAAAGGGGTTATGTATGACCTCATCTGTGTTTCTAACTGTAGGGGGGTGTGGCTGTAGGTGTGAGGTCATCGATTGTGATTCCCTATAAAAGGAAACACACGATCGATGACATCGCCACAGTGAAGAACGGGGAAGCCGTGTTTACACACAGCTCTCCCCGTTCCTCAGCTCGTACGTTTCTGAATCGGTGTATCTAGTCATTTGCATATTCTACGCCGAACTCAACGAAAGCGCCACCTAGCGGCCAGCGTAAATATTGCACCCTAAGATACGACGGAGTAGGAGACTTATCTGGTTTCCAGAATACGCCTAAATTTAGGACAGCGTAGATTCAGAGTTACGTCGGCGTATATCTACTGATACGCCGGCGTAAAGCTTTCTGAATCGAGCTATGTGGGCCAGATTCACAAAGAGATACGACGGTGTATCTCCTGATACGCCGTCCTATCTCTGACTTACACTGGTCGTATCTATGCGCCTGATTCATAGAATCAGTTACGCATAGATATGGCTAAGATCCGACAGGTGTAACTGTGTTACACCGTCGGATCTTATTTGCAATTTGAAAATGACGCGGGGGCGTTCCCGCTGATTTACGCTGCATAATATGTAAATCAGCGAGATACGCAAATTCACGAATGTACGCGGACCCGACGCAGTGTTGTTACGACGTTTCCGTAGCGGTTTTCCCGGCGTATACTTACCCCTGCTTCTATGAGGCGCAGCCAATGTTAAGTATAGCCGTCGTTCCCGCGTCGATTTTGATTTTTTTTTACGTCGTTTGCGTACGCCGATTCAGAAACCCGTGCGTCGCAAGTTACGCTCACGCCGAAACCACTGACGTCCTAGTGACGTCAGTGGGAGCAATGCACGCCGGGAAATTTCGCGGACGGCGCATGCTCATTTAAATCGGCGCGGGAACGCGCCTGATTTAAATGGTACACTCCCCCTAGCCGCGGAATTTGAATTCTGCCGGGGGTTTTACGATCCGCCGCCGCAAGTTTGGAGGTAAGTGGTTTGTGAATTACCCACTTGCCTCTCAAAATTGCGGCAGCGTATCTTAAATCAGATAGATCAAGCGGATCTAAAGATCCGCTGATCTATCTGAATCTAGCCCTTTGTGTTGGTCCATCACATAAAATCCCAATAAAATACATTTTACGTTTTTGGATGTAACATGACAACATGTGGGAAATTTCAAGGGGTATGAATACTTTTTCAAGGCACCGTATAGAACTGTAGCAAGGAGTGGGCATAGTGGTGACAGGGGGCACTGCACGCTTGGTATGGAAGAAATGAGGGTTCTCGGAGTGAGTGATAGCCTGAAAACCTGTATCCCGAACTTTCAACAATCAGTGGCTTAGGAGGGAATCGGATGCATTTTTAATGTAAAGTCCGAATCCCCTTTTAGATCCCATGGAAGAAAAATAAACTCTCCCGGTGCCAAGATTCGTGTCGCAGTCGCTAACCGCCGCCGATTAGGATATGCGCTGCAAAACTAAAATAAAAAATGAGAAGCATTTCTTCTTGTATCGCGTCGGCTAATCGGAAATGATGTAGCATCTCGGCGCTCCTGACAGCGCACACCCTCCTTCATCACCTTTATACTGGCACCCGCGCGTTATCATAACACGCCGCGCCTCGCCAGAGCAGTCTGCTCCCATTTGGATCCGACGCCGGCCAGACAAATCGGCGACAGCCGCCTTAACCTGCGAAAACATTAGAGGGGCAGAAAACAGTGATTTGTTTGCAGTCGGAGGAGGGGGCGAAAAAAAAAAATAGAACGATTTTCTAGTTCCAGCTAATTTCTCTCTCCAATTTTTTTTCTTTTTTCTTCTTTCCCCGAGAAATTATTGGTAGCAGCCGGGCTGAGCGCGGAGTAATTAGTGTTACCTCACTTTTGTTTATACAGATTTAAACAATTTAAAGGGAATATACGCCACAGCGCCGCCGCGCTGCATGAACCATGCCGTAATGTGGAGTGCTGAGACATACTACATGTTATGTGATTGGGGAGGGGGAGGGGGGGGGGGGTCACGTTCCTATGAAGGAATATGAACACTGTGCAAGATTAATAAAAATTAAAGCAAAGCCAAAGTCTTCACTCTTCTTTTATGTGCACATGTGATTGGTTTAAAGTCCACCTATCAGCTCAAACTGAGGATATAACCAATGAATGGATGAATGGAGGAAGGGTACACTCAGCGCCCTCCCCACCCTCTTGTACACCTCTATATTAAAAGGGCACTGAAGTAGAAAGTGATCCATGGACTCCACCACTTCTCCACACTCCACTCTCCGGCAGCCCCGATCACTCATGGAAAAAAACTTCAAGTTGCCCTTTACATATAGTTTTCCATAAAAGACAAGCCAAGCCTGATCCCTAAACTTCATTGGGATTCTCTCCAAATTAATCAATCAATCGAAAAAATGCCCCCAAAACAGAGGAAAATAGGTATAGAGGTCTGAAAGAAAGTAGGTATAGAGGTCTAGGAGAAAGAAAGAAAGAAAGAAAGAAAGAAAGAAAGAAAGAAAGAAAGAAAGAAAGAAAGAAAGAAAGAAAGAAAGAAAGAAAGAAAGAAAGAAAGAAAGAAAGAAAGAAAGAAAGAAAGAAAGAAAGAAAGAAAGAAAGAAAGAAAGAAAGAAAGAAAGAAAATAGTTATAGAGGTCTAGAAGAAAGAAAGAAAGAAAGAAAGAAAGAAAGAAAGAAAGAAAGAAAGAAATTAGGAAAGAAAGAAGGAAAGAAGAAAATAGTTATAGAGGTCTAGAAGAAAGAAAGAAAGAAAGAAAGAAAGAAAGAAAGAAATTAGGAAAGAAAGAAGGAAAGAAGAAAATAGTTATAGAGGTCTAGAAGAAAGAAAGAAAGAAAGAAAGAAAGCAAGAAAGAAAATAGTTCTAGAGGTCTAGAAGAAAGAAAGAAAGAAAGAAAGAAATTAAGAAAGAAAGAAGGAAAGAAGGTAATAGTTAGAGGTCTAGAAGAAAGAAAGAAAGAAATTAGGAAAGAAAGAAGGAAAGAAGAAAATAGTTATAGAGGTCTAGAAGAAAGAAAGAAAGAAATTAGGAAAGAAAGAAGGAAAGAAGAAAATAGTTATAGAGGTCTAGAAGAAAGAAAGAAAGAAATTAGGAAAGAAAGAAGGAAAGAAGAAAATAGTTATAGAGGTCTAGAAGAAAGAAAGAAAGAAAGAAAGAAAGAAAGAAAGAAAGAAAGAAAGAAAGAAAGAAAGAAAGAAAGAAAGAAAGAAAGAAAGAAAGAAAAGAAAAGAAAAGAAAGAAAGAAAGAAAGAAAGAAAGAAAGAAAAGAAAAGAAAGAGGAAAATAGGTATAGAGGTCTAGAAAAAATAGAAAGAAAAAATCTATAGGTGTGGTATGTTCACAGATGAGATAATGTATCTGTATAATGTGTCTGTATACAGGGAAAGGAAAGAAAAGAATAGAAAAGAAAAGAAAAGAAAAGAAAAGATAGATAGATAAAGATAGATAGATAGATAGATAAAGATAGATAGATAGATAGATAGATAGATAGATAGATAGATAGATAGATAGATAGATAGAATAGAACGACTAAAGAGTCAGAGAAATGCTTTCTTCATGGAGCCAGCCATAGTCATACGGATTCTGATTGGTTGCGGTGAATTCCTGCACCTTGCACCTCTTCTCTGCTCTTTGCCCTGCCCTCCAGAACCCCTCCCCCAGCGCCGGGGCCGTGTACATATATTAGCATAGAAAATTGTATTTAAATCAGCGCCAGTAATTGTAATTCCCATAGCACCGGCGTTACAAGCCAAGTAGCATATCAAAGGGCAGCGTTTGACAGCTTGTCCAGATAGAAGGATATTTCCAATAATTCTCTCCCTTCAGGCGTCCCAGCCTAGTAATAACTTCTGTTGACTTAGGAAAGTCCTTTGCTCCGTGTATTATTTTGTCACATCCAAGGTACTCCCCCTCCCCCGCACAGGTCACCATTTAATGGGGCAGAAGTTAGGAGGACATTTTCAAAGAAGGCTGAAATAATTCCGCCATCGTTTTGAGCAAACAGACGGAGTCGCTCATTCTGGAACAATTAGAAAATCTTTTCTAACAGCTTCTGCTGACAGGTCAAAGGGACCAGCGCGTTCACCAAGCCAGTCCCCGGCCTTCCCACAGGTCTGATCCCGCAACGCCGCCGGTGTGAGAACCCGGCAGAGCCGTCAATCAGACCCGAGCGCCATTCTTACATTTTGTTTTCAAGGTTTCCTTTCTGATTAAATAAGAAGTGAGATAGAAGAGATGGATGGAGATCCAAGATTACAAAGAGATCCCAACTTTTATATGACTTTCTACTAGGGTTGTCCCAATACCACTTTTTTAGGACCGAGTACAAGTACCAATACTTTTTTTTATGTACTCGCCGATACCGAATACCGATACTTTTTTTTAAATGTGTCCCCAAATGCAGCCATGTCCCCCCACAAATTCAGCCATTTCCCCCCACATATGCAGCCATGTCCCCCCTATATCCAGCCATGTCCCCCCACAGATGCAGCCATGTCCCCCCTATATGCAGCCATGTCCCCCCTATATGCAGCCATGTCCCCCTACAAATGCAGCCATGTCCCCCCACAGATGCAGCCATGTCCCTCCACATATGCAGCCATGTCCCCCCACAGATGCAGCCATGTCCCCCCACATCCAGCCATGTCCCCCATATCCAGCCATGTCCCCCCATATCCAGCCATGTCCCCCACATATGCAGCCATGTCCCCCCTATATCCAGCCATGTCCCCCTATATGCAGCCATGTCCCCCCTATATGCAGCCATGTCCCCCATAAATCCAGCCATGTCCCCCCTATATGCAGCCATGTCCCCCCTATATGCAGCCATGTCCCCCCTATATGCAGCCATGTCCCCCCTATATCCAGCCATGTCCCCCCTATATCCAGCCATGTCCCCCATAAATCCAGCCATGTCCCCCCTTTATGCAGCCATGTCCCCCATAAATTCAGCCATGTCTCCCCTATATGCAGCCATGTCCCCCCTATATGCAGCCAAGTCCCCCCTATATCCAGCCATGTCCCCACACATATGCAGCCATGTCCCCACACATATGCAGCCATGTCCCCCCACATATGCAGCCATGTCCCCCCTATATCCAGCCATGTCCTCCCTATATGCAGCCATGTCCCCCCTATATGCAGCCATGTCCCCCCTATATCCAGCCATGTCCTCCCTATATGCAGCCATGTCCCCCCTATATGCAGCCATGTCCCCCCACATATGCAGCCATGTCCCCCCACATATGCAGCCATGTCCCCCCACATATGCAGCCATGTCCCCACACATATGCAGCCATGTCCCCCCTATATCCAGCCATGTCCCCCCTATATCCAGCCATGTCCCCCCTATATCCAGCCATGTCCCCCCTATATCCAGCCATGTCCCCCCACATATGCAGCCATGCCCCCCCTATATGCAGCCAAGTCCCCCCTATATCCAGCCATGTCCCCCATAAATCCAGCCATGTCCCCCCTATATGCAGCCATGTCCCCCCTATATCCAGCCATGTCCCCCCATACCTAGATGCCGCCGCCGCATGGGTTAAACAGCGTGCGGGGAACATCACAGAAAGAAAGAAAGAAAGAAAGAAAGAAAGAAAGAAAGAAAGAAAGAAAGAAAGAGGAGAATAGAGGGAAAAAAATAAAGAAAGAAGATATCTTTAGGCATGGTCTGTTCACAGATGATAGATAGAAATATAGATAGATAGATAGATAGATAGATAGATAGATAGATAGATAGATAGATAGATAGATAGATAGATAGGATAGATCTTGTTGTGTGTCCTGCGGATTTGGTGAGTCTTCCTCCTGCGGCGTCGGTGTGACATCACACGGGTCGCATTCCTCTTCTCCTTCCTGCAGGAACAGGTAGATGGGAAAACGTTCCGGATTTATATTATTAGCCCCCCCCCTCCCCCGGGGGGTAACGGTATTTCCTGCAGCAGAGGAGGACACGTGTGGAGAGGGCACAGCGGAAAGATGACACAGTCCTGTCTGCAGAGTATTCTTAGTAATGCAGGTGACTCATCGCTCGTTAGTCTGGAAAGTTCGGCCCCAACTGTTTGCAGAAAAAGTAAAGCTCTAATTTGTCGCCTCGCCCGCCACTCCAGGTACCCCAAACTTTGCTTTTCCATTTTTTAAGCTTTAAATGATACGTTCCGTGCCGACTTCCCTCAAATGGGGCGTGAAAAATACCGCGAGTAGGCAGTGGGCACATAAAATAAAAGAAGAAAGATGTTGCAGTAAAACCCTTCATTGAATAAAATGCTGAACCTCAATTTACCCCTTTACATTACACAGCACCCTGCACCTCTGGACCCCTTTACATTACACAGCACCCTGCACCTCTGGACCCCTTTACATTACACAGCACCCTGCACCTCTGGACCCCTTTACATTACACAGCACCCTGCACCTCTGGACCCCTTTACATTACACAGCACCCTGCACCTCTGGACCCCTTTACATTACACAGCACCCTGCACCTCTGGGCCCCTTTACATTACACAGCACCCTGCACCTCTGGACCCCTTTACATTACACAGCCCCCTGCACCTCTGGGCCCCTTTACATTACACAGCACCCTGCACCTCTGGACCCCTTTACATTACACAGCCCCCTGCACCTCTGGACCCCTTTACATTACACAGCCCCCTGCACCTCTGGGCCCCTTTACATGACACAGCACCCTGCACCTCTGGACCCCTTTACATTACACAGCACCCTGCACCCCTGGACCCCTTTACATTACACAGCACCCTGCACCTCTGGACCCATTTACATTACACAGAACCCTGCACCCCTGGACCCCTTTACATTACACCGCACCCTGCATCACTGGGCCCCTTTACATTACACAGCACCCTGCACCTCTGGACCCCTTTACATTACACTGCACCCTGCACCTCTGGACCCCTTTACATTACACAGCACCCTGCACCTCTGGGCCCCTTTACATTACAGCAAATTTGGGGGTTACTATTGAGTGAGGGATCAGCAGAGCTGGGAGTTACTACTGAATAGAGGATCAGAAGAGCTGGGGGTTTCTACTGAATAGAGGATCAGAAGAGCTGGGGTTACTACTGAGCAGGGGATCTGATAAACAAATGTACTAATAGGCTGGGGAACTGCTAAGTGAGGATATTAATGAGTTGGGGATCTGCTGAACAGGGGTATAAATGAGCTGAGGATCTGCTGAATGAGGCTACTTCTGAGCTGGGGTTCTACTGGGCCCCTTTAGAACAAATCAGAAACCAACACCCACACAGGGCATTTTCCAAGCTTCAGTAAAGCTTCAAAAAAGCATCACAGAAGCCTCAAAAACACATCCATAGGACAACCTGCGTCTGTCAGGGCTCAGCAATGTGCCGGATCTCCGGAGGGGTCAGAAGGTTCCTAATCTGCAAACTATTAGAATAAAAAGCTTGGGAAAGTGACCTCCAAACCCCACTTGTTCTTGGAAAGGTCCCCAATTTGGACCAAAATCCCCAATTTTCTGCCGAATTGTTCTTCCTTTAGGTCAGATTTATCATTGTAAGTAACCAATAAATAGGCAATTTACCTGCCGAAATCGGCATCAGGTGTATTCTTTTCATGCTAAGTGCAGACATGCCGCTATAACAGCTCCATCTTTTCTAGGAAGGCCGTCCGCGAGGTTCAGGAGGGCGTCTATGGGAATGTTTGACCATTCTTGTATTCAAAGGTACACTATATTGTCAAAAGTATTGGGACGCCTGCCTTTACACACACATGAACTTTAATGGCCTCCCAGTCTTATAGGTAGATTCAGTAAGAGTTAGGCCGGTTTATCAGTAGATAAGCCGACCTAACTCAGAATCTACGCCGACTTATGTTTAAGCGTATGCTCAAACAGAGATACGCTTAAACATATCTAAGATACGACGGCTTGCGTCGTCCTTTCTTAGGTTGCAATATTGAGGCTGGCCGCTAGGTGGCGCTTCCATTGCGGTCGGCGTAGAATATGTAAATGAGGAGATACGCCGATTCACGAATGTACGCCCGACCGACGCAGTACTTTTACGCCATTTCCGTAAGGCATTAACAGGCCTAAAGTTAGATGGAATAGTAATGTTAAAGTATGGCCGTCGTTCCCGCGTCGAAATTCGAATTTTTTACGTTGTTTGCGTAAGTCGTCCGTGAATCAGGATTTACGTCGTTTACGTCCACGTTAAAATCAATAGGCCCGTGCGGCGTACTTAGCCGCAATGCACACTGGGAAATGTAGGCGCCCGGGGCATGCGCAGTTCGCAAAAAACGTAAAAAACGTAAGGTCAAGCCTCATTACCATACAACACGCCCCCCTCAAACACATTTGAATTAGGCGCCCTTACGCCAGCCGATTTAGGCTACGCCGCCGTAACTTAGCAGGTAAGTACATTGTGAATCATGTACTTGCCTAGCTAACTTACGGCAGCGTAGCTTAAATGCCTTAAGCTATCCCGCCGCAAAGTTAGGCATAGGTACCTGAATCTACCTAAAAGTGCGTGTAAAGGCAGGTGTCCCAATACTTTTGACATTATAGTGTCTAGGCTAATGTAGGCTCTCTTGTAAAGCATTGTGGGAAAGGAAGGGATCCATGTTGTACGTAGGACATGATGTTATCACCGGCTCCCCGCTCAGCTGATATAGATTGTCTGTGACAAGGCCCCCGGCAATAACAAGTTTCGTCTGACCCCGTCACAGATGGCGTACAGACGTTACATCTCCCCTCTGACCCCGGCCCAATGTGGCTGAAATTTTAGCAATTATCAGCAATTCCATCCCCGTGTTTTTCTACACACCGAGTTATGCAAATCTCCCAGCGCTTGGCATTTAGCTCCTTTAATGACGAGGGGAAAATGTATGCTCAGGAGTGTTCGGAGCAGACGGCTCCTACTTATTCCGAAAAATAATATTAGTTTTCCCCCCCATATTAACCTCGGTGTCAGCGCCGGGGCTTGTGGTTGGTGGGAGCCGTACCGGCCCAATGGGAGCCGGGAAACCTGAGCAGAGCTGGGCCAGCTGTCAGAGCACTCCATGGACCCAACCCGGGAGAAGGGAAGGAGGAGTCTGTGATACTTGTAGCAACCAATAGGATTACAGGTGTCTTTTTTTCCAGTTAGAAGGCAAAGGGCAAGGTGCTGATTGGTTACAATGGAAGACACTTTGATAAATGAGACTTATAGTAGTAGTTCCTTATTGGATGATGTCTTAGCTTTTGTTAGTCCCCAACGCTTCTATCTATCTATCTATCTATCCATCTACAGCAGTGGCTCTCAACCTTCTAGTGCCGTGACCCCTTGATACAATTTCCCAAGTTGTGGGGACCCCTAACAGAAAAATTTGATGGGGAAACTGGCTACATTTGAGGGGAAACTGTCTGTATTTGATGGGGAAACTGGCTGCATTTGGTGGGGAAACTGGCTGCATTTGGTGGGGAAACTGGCGGCATTTGGTGGGGAAACTGGCGGCATTTGGTGGGGAAACTGGCGGCATTTGGTGGGGAAACTGGCGGCATTTGGTGGGGAAACTGGCGGCATTTGGTGGGGAAACTGGCGGCATTTGGTGGGGAAACTGGCGGCATTTGGTGGGGAAACTGGCTGCATTTGATGGGGAAACTGGCTGCATTTGATGGGGAAACTGGCGGCATTTGGTGGGGAAACTGGCGGCATTTGATGGGGAAACTGGCGGCATTTGATGGGGAAACTGGCGGCATTTGATGGGGAAACTGGCGGCATTTGATGGGGAAACTGGCGGCATTTGATGGGGAAACTGGCGGCATTTGATGGGGAAACTGGCTGCATTTGATGGGAAACTGGCTGCATTTGATGGGAAACTGGCTGCATTTGATGGGAAACTGGCGGTATTTGATGGGGAAACTGGCGGCATTTGATGGGGAAACTGGCGGCATTTGATGGGGAAACTGGCGGCATTTGATGGGGAAACTGGCTGCATTTGATGGGGAAACTGGCTGTATTTGATGGGGAAACTGGCTGTATTTGATGGGGAAACTGGCTACATTTGATGGGGAAACTTGCTGCATTTGATGGGGAAACTGGCTGCATTTGATGGGGAAACTTGCTACATTTGATGAGGAAACTGGCGGCATTTGATGGGGAAACTGGCTGCATTTGATGGGGAAACTGGCTGCATTTGATGGGGAAACTGGCTGCATTTGATGGGGAAACTGGCGACATTTGATGGGGAAACTGGCGACATTTGATGGGGAAACTGGCTGCATTTGATGGGGAAACTGGCAGCATTTGATGGGGAAACTGGCTGCATTTGATGGGGAAACTTGCTGCATTTGATGGGAAACTGGCGGCATTTGATGGGGAAACTGGCGGCATTTGATGGGGAAACTGGCGGCATTTGATGGGGAAACTGGCGGCATTTGGTGGGGAAACTGGCGGCATTTGATGGGGAAACTGGCGGCATTTGATGGGGAAACTGGCGGCATTTGATGGGGAAACTTGCTGCATTTGATGGGAAACTGGCTGTATTTGATGGGGAAACTGGCTACATTTGATGGGGAAACTTGCTGCATTTGATGGGGAAACTGGCTGCATTTGATGGGGAAACTTGCTACATTTGATGGGGAAACTGGCGGCATTTGATGGGGAAACTGGCTACCTTTGGTGGGGAAACTGGCTGCATTTGGTGGGGAAACTGGCTGCATTTGGTGGGGAAACTGGCTGCATTTGGTGGGGAAACTGGCTGCATTTGATGGGGAAACTGGCTGCATTTGTTGGGGAAACTGGCTGCATTTGTTGGGGAAACTGGCTGCATTTGTTGGGGAAACTGGCTGCATTTGATGGGGAAACTGGCTGCATTTGATGGGGAAACTGGCTGCATTTGAGGGGGAAACTGGCTGCATTTTAGGGGAAACTGGCTGCATTTGAGGGGAAACTGGCTGCATTTGATGGGGAAACTGGCTGCATTTGGTGGGGAAACTGGCGGCATTTGGTGGGGAAACTGGCGGCATTTGGTGGGGAAACTGGCTGCATTTGGTGGGGAAACTGGCTGCATTTGGTGGGGAAACTGGCAGCATTTGATGGGGAAACTGGCAGCATTTGATGGGGAAACTGGCTGCATTTGATGGGGAAACTGGCTGCATTTGAGGGGAAACTGGCGGCAATTGAGGGGGCAAACTGGTGACGTTTGATGGGGCAAACTGGCGGCAATTGATGGGCACAGTGGCTGCGTTTGATGGGCACAGTGGCGGCAATTGATGGGCACAGTGGCTGCGTTTAATGGGCAAACTGGCGGCAATTGATGGACACAGTGGCTGCATTTGATGGGGCAAACTGGTGGCAATTGATGGGCACAGTGGCTGCGTTTAATGGGCAAACTGGCGGCAATTGATGGACACAGTGGCTGCGTTTAATGGACACAGTGGCGGCAATTGATGTTTTTTTTTCAGTTTGTTTGCGCCCCCCCAAAAAAATTTGAGCACCAGCCCCCACTGCTCCTAACCCTTGTGTATTATAACTGTGCTCTCCCTTTATATTGTAAAGCACTACATAAACTGTTGACACTATATAAATCCTGTATAACAATAATAGTGTCTGACACACAGGCTGTAATACTCTGTGACTAAGTAGGAGTTCTGCTTCCCAATGGCAACAAATAACTCCTGGCATCGAGCTCAACGCAAACCGCTACCAGTAAATAAAATGCTACGGACACAATCTGACGTCTCCAGTTTGAACAGCGCGGCTACCAGCCATGTCTGCCACTTTGCATCAGCTCCGATGTCCTCCGTTCTCCAGACAAATCCCAGTAAACGGTCCCTTTTGGGTTTCAGCTGTCACATGGAGCTGCCACGGAGGGCCCTCGGTTTAGCTAGAAATACAAACAGACAAAGTATTTATTTGGAAGGAAAAAAAAATATTTTTCACACCTGACGTTATTAGAAGCAGCAGGTAGTAAGAGCCTGTAGCCAAAACACGGTTCACGGGGGTTAAAAGAAACCAAAATAATGGATTAATTTGTTCCAGCTGAGACACTTGTGTGAGGCTGAAGCCTCACGTGCAGATCCCAGAACGCTCTGCAACACCATGCAAGAAATGATCGCAGACTGAGGGAGATTTTATATGATAACGAAAAAAGCTCAAACGTGCGTATTTTCACAGGTGGGTGGACATTTGGCTAATGGGAGCTGCTTTTGGGCATATAAAATGTTCACTATGGCAATAAAAGAAAATGCAAACATTACAAACCCATTAGGGCAAACAATAAAGACCTTGCTAGAGATGGTTGGAGCCTCAAAAAATGTGAAAGGGGGACCCTCAGCTTGTGTTCCTGACACCCCCACCCACAGAGCACCCCTGATTTGGGGCAGAGCATCAACTCGGGAAGAGCAGTTTATAGCAGAGGCAAACACTGTTTGTTAGACTACTGGGGGCCAGACTGTGGGCAGTACGTAAGGGTGCCCAAGTTTCCACCCGCTTCTTCTTGGATAGGAGAACAACCCACTGAGGGCAAGTTTTAGGGCCGGGACAAGGGGTGGCTGCCCTGGGCACACTGGTTTATTTCAGGGATGGGGAGTGCCCTGAACCCCAACCCTAAGGGAAACAGGGGGGCACAGATTGATATCTTTGCCCTGGGCGCTGGATGACCTTGTCCTGGCACTGGCTATAGGCTAGCTAAAGGCCTTCACTATATTGGGGACAAGGTCATGGGCGACCAAGGCGCATTGATGGAGGTGGGGAGGAAAGGCTCATTGATGGAGGTGGAGGGGAGGCTCATTGATGGAGGTGGGGATCGGAAGGCTCATTGATGGGGTTGGGGAGAGAAGGCTCATTGATGGAGGTGGGGAGGGAAGGCTCATTGATGGGGTTGAGGAGGGAAGGCTCAATGATGGAGGTGGGGAGGGAAGGCTCATTGATGGAGGTGGGGTTAGGAAGGCTCATTGATGGAGGTGGGGAGAGAAGGCTCATTGATGGAGGTTGGAAGAAGGCCCATTGATGGGGTTGGGGAGGGAAGGCTCATTAATGGGGTTGGGGAGGGAAGGTTCATTGATGGGGTTGGGGAGAGAAGGCTCATTGATGGAGGTGGGAAGGTGGGAAGGCTCTTTGATGGAGGTGGGGTTCGGAAGGCTCCTTGATGGAGGTGGGGAGGGAAGGCTCATTGATGGAGGTGGGGATCGGAAGGCTACTTAATGGAGGTGGGGAGAGAAGGCTAATTTATGGAGGTTGGAAGAAGGCTCATTGATAGAGGTGGGAAGGGAAGACTCCTTGATGGAGGTGGGGTGGGAAGGCTCATTGATGGAGGTGGGGATCGGAAGGCTCCTTAATGGAGGTGGGGAGAGAAGGCTCATTTATGGAGGTGGGGTGGGAAGGCTCATTGATGGAGGTGGGGATCGGAAGGCTCCTTAATGGAGGTGGGGAGAGAAGACTCATTTATGGAGGTTGGAAGAAGGCTCATTGATGGAGGTGGGGATCGGAAGGCTCATTGATGGGATTGAGGAGGGAAGGCTCATTGATGGAGGTAGGGAGGGAAGGCTCATTGATGGAGGTGAGGATCGGAAGGCTCATTGATGGAGGTGGGGAGAGAAGGCTCATTGGTGGAAGTGGGGAGGGAGAGGCTCATTGAAGGCAATGGAGGGAAGGCTCTATGATGAAGGTGGGGGGAGGCTCATTGATGAAGGTGGGGAGGGAAGGCTCTATGATGGAGCTGGGAGGATGGCTCATTGTTGAAGGTGGGGAGGGGAGGCTCATTGAAGGCAATGGAGGTAAGACTCTATGATGGAGGTGGGGGGAAGGCTCATTAATTGATGGTGGGGGGGAAGGCTCTATGATAGAGGTGGGGGGAAGGCTCATTGATGGAGGTTGGGAGTGAAGGCTCATTGATGAATGTTGGGGAGGGAAGGCTCATTGATGAAGGTTGAGGAGGTAAGGCTCATTGATGGAGATTGTGGTGTCAGAACACACAGAGCATTGCAGTGTATGTGAATGTGCAGCCACAGACCGGTCAGGGTGCCCATGTTGACCCGTGTCCACAGCCAAAAGCGTCTACAATGAGCACGTGAGCATCAGAAATGGACCACGGAGCAATGGAAGAAGGTGGCCTAGTCTGTCTTGATGTTTTATTTCACATCCTGAGGATGGGCGGGTGAGTGTGCATCACTTACCTGGGGAAGAGATGGCACCAGGATGCAGTTTGGAAAGAAGACAAGCCGGAGGAGGCAGTGTGATGCTTTGGGCAATGTTCTGCTGGGAAACCTTGGCTCCTGCCATTCATGTGGATGTTACTACCTGAACATTACTGGTGACCAGGTATCCCCCTTCATGGAAATAATATTTCCTGATGGTGGCGGCTTCTTTCAGCAGGATAATGCACCCCTGCCACACTTGAAAAATGGTTCAAGAATGGTTTGAGGAACACAACAAGTTTGAGATCCTGACTTGGCCTCTAAATTCTCCAGATCTCACTCAAATTGAGAATCTATGGGATGTGGTGGAAAAAACAAGTCCGATCCATGGAGGCCCCACCTCGCAACTTAAAGGATCTGCTAGTGACGGCTTGGTGCCAGATACCACAGCGTACTTTCAGAGGTCTAGTGGAGTCCAAGGACCAAGACTATGGAACGCTCTACCAACCGCCACCCGATTGGAGGTAAACCACCTGGCCTTCAGGAGAAAGATCAAGACCCATCTCTTCTGAGGGCCCAGGGAATGGATACCAAAGCGCCCAGAGGCGATTCAGTTCGCATGTGTTGCGCTATATAAGTTTCTCACTCACTTAGTCCATGTCCCGACGGGTCAGGGTTACTTTGGTGGCAAAAGGGGGACCAACTAAATTTTAGGTGGGTGGTCATAATGGTATGGCTGATTGGTGTGTCCCTATGTCAAGATCACTATGGTACTCTGACGGTTGTGTTAGAATAGGGATCACTTTCACTGCCGGACCGAAGAGAGTTAACGTCTGGAACACGGGACAAGTTAATCAGGTACGCAGGTGGTGTAATAATAGCGCGCTGGAAATTGCAGGAAAGAGAGGATCTGTCATCGGGTAGGTGAGCAGAAAACCTATTGCATTTATACATAATCCTCTAAAAAGGTTTACTTTTCACAGAAGTCCGAGGCCGGATTGGGTTTCATCTTTTTGGTGGATTGCCTGGGGAAGACTGGGCTCTGGTTTCACAAGATCGGCATTGTGGGAGGGAGCGAGGTCAGACGCAGCCAAACAATTTTCTAACCCCGCAAAGTTCTGGGATAAATTATATTAATAAAAACTGGTGGCGATGAATATGGCGTTCGAGGGGGGCGTTTATTGGGAGGACATTTCAGGCCCTCGATGATTATTTTTGTGGTCGTGATGTCAGCGCGGTGCCATTTGTTAAGCTCCACCAAAAATTTCAGTGTTCCAACCTGTCAGAGGGGCTAAGGCTGGATTTGAGGGGGGTCAAGGTTGCACTTGAATTTCCACTAACCAAAAAATAAATAAAGATGGATTAAAATGAATAAAAAAAAAAAGGAAATACTAATATATATATATATATATAAAATAAATCATTTGTATTCATCATACACAATATATATATATATATATATATATATATATATATATATATATATATACTGTGTATGATTAATATATTAATATATATATACAGTATCTCACAAAAGTAAGTACACCCCTCTTTGTAAATATTTTCTTCTATCTTTTCATGTGACAACACTGAAGAAATGACACTTTGTTGCAATGTTGTGTAGTGAGTGTACAGCTTGTATAACGGTGTAAATTTTCTGTCCCCTCAAAATAACTCAACACACAGCCATTAATGTCTAAACCGCTGGCAACCAGTTTCCCTCCTTCCTCCTGCCAGTGATCCCTTTAGAGATATAAAGATCTATATAGAGGGATCAGGACCTCCTTCCTCCTGCTGGTGACCCCTCTAGTGATATAAAGATCTATATAGAGGGATCAGGACCTCCTTCCTCCTGCTGGTGACCCCTCTAGTGATATAAAGACCTATATAGAGGTATCAGGACCTCCTTCCTCCTGCTGGTGATCCCTCTAGTGATATAAAGATCTATATAGAGGAATCAGGACCTCCTTCCTCCTGCTGGTGACCCCTCTAGTGATATAAAGATCTATATAGAGCAGGGGTGGGCAATTATTTTTTCGATGGGGCCACATGAGAAACTAAAAATATTTTGGAGGGCCGGGCCAAAAGGCTAAACTCAATACTGCATAAAATCAATTGTATTTCTTTATAAAAAAGCAGTAAATATCATTGTTGGAAAACTGGGGGACAGAGGCTGGGGACATGACACAGGAGGGGGACAGAGGCTGGGGACATGACACAGGAGGGGGACAGAGGCTGGGGACATGACACAGGAGGGGGACAGAGGCTGGGGACATGGCACAGGAGGGGGACAGAGGCTGGGGACATGACACAGGAGGGGGACAGAGGCTGGGGACATGGCACAGGAGGGGGACAGAGGCTGGGGACATGGCACAGGAGGGGGACAGAGGCTGGGGACATGGCACAGGAGGGGGACAGAGGCTGGGGACATGACACAGGAGGGGGACAGAGGCTGGGGACATGACACAAGAGGGGGACAGAGGCTGGGGACATGACACAAGAGGGGGACAGAGGCTGGGGACATGACACAAGAGGGGGACAGACGCTGGGGACATGACACAGGAGGGGGACAGAGGCTGGGGACATGACACAGGAGGGGGACAGAGGCTGGGGACATGACACAGGAGGGGGACAGAGGCTGGGGACATGACACAGGAGGGGGACAGAGGCTGGGGACATGACACAGGAGGGGGACAGAGGCTGGGGACATGACACAGGAGGGGGACAGAGGCTGGGGACATGGCACAGGAGGGGGACGGAGGCTGGGGACATGACACAGGAGGGGGACAGAGGCTGGGGACATGACACAGGAGGGGGACAGAGGCTGGGGACATGACACAGGAGGGGGACAGAGGCTGGGGACATGACACAGGAGGGGGACAGAGGCTGGGGACATGACACAGGAGGGGGACAGAGGCTGGGGACATGACACAGGAGGGGGACAGAGGCTGGGGACATGACACAGGAGGGGGACAGAGGCTGGGGACATGACACAGGAGGGGGACAGACGCTGGGGACATGACACAGGAGGGGGACAGACGCTGGGGACATGACACAGGAGGGGGACAGAGGCTGGGGACAGGCAGCCACTGTTTAATCAATAACAATTGATTAAACAGTGGCTGCATGTGATGGCACAGTGGCTGCGTGTGATGGCACAGTGGTTGCGTTTGATGGGCACAGTGGCGACAATTGATGGCACAGTGGCTGCGTGTGATGGGCACAGTGGCAACAATTGATGGCACAGTGACTGCGTGTGTTGGCACAGTGGCTGCATGTGATGGCACAGTGGCTGCGTTTGATGGGCACAGTGGCTGCGTGTGATTGGCACAGTGGCTGCGTTTGATGGGCAGAGTGGCTGCGTGTTATTGGCACAGTGGCTGCGTGTGATTGGCACAGTGGCTGCATGTGATTGGCACAGTGGCTGCGTGTGATTGGCACAGTGGCTGCGTGTGATTGGCACAGTGGCTGCGTGTGATGGGCACAGTGGCTGCGTTTGATGGGCAGTGGCTGCATGTGATTGGCACAGTGGCTGCGTGTGATTGGCACAGTGGCTGCGTTTGATGGGCAGAGTGGCTGCGTGTTATTGGCACAGTGGCTGCGTGTGATTGGCACAGTGGCTGCGTTTGATGGGCACAGTGGCTGCATGTGATTGGCACAGTGGCTGCGTGTGATTGGCACAGTGGCTGCATGTGATTGGCACAGTGGCTGTGTTTGGGAACAGTGGCAACAATTGATTGCACAGTGGCTGCGTGTGATTGGCACAGTGGCTGCGTTTGATGGGCACAGTGGCTGCGTGTGATTGGCACAGTGGCTGCGTGTGATGGGCACAGTGGCTGCGTTTGATGGGCAGTGGCTGCGTGTGATCGGCACAGTGGCTGCGTGTGATCGACACAGTGGCTGCGTTTGATGGGAACAGTGGCTGCGTGTGATTGGCACAGTGGCTACGTGTGATTGGCACAGTGGCGACAATTTATGGTGGCGAAGTGGCTGCGTGTGTTGGCACAAGTGGCTGCGTGTGTTGGCACAAGTGGCTGCATGTGTTGGCACAAGTGGCTGCATGTGTTGGCACAAGTGGCTGCGTGTGATGGGCACAGTGACCCCTCCCGGCCCTGCCTACTGTTATCACTGCGGCGGGGAACATAACAGACAGCGTTCGTTTGAACAGCTGTTTTCCCCGCTGCGCATAGACACTCCCCCTTGGACGGATCTGTCCAATCGCGAGCAAGGGGGAGTGTCTATGTGACTCCCCCTTGCTCGCGATTGGACAGATCCGTCCAAGGGGAAGTGTCTATGCCATAGACACTCCCCCTTGGACGGATCTGTCCAATCGCGAGCAAGGGGGAGTGTCTATGTGACTCCCCCTTGCTCGCGATTGGACAGATCCGTCCAAGGGGGAGTGTCTATGCGCGGCGGGGAAAACAGCTGTTCAGACGAACGCTGTCTGTAATATTCCCCGCCGCGGTGATTAACGTGGCAGCGGCGGCGGGGGTGGGCCGGATTAAAAGGTCCGCCGGGCCGTAGTTTGCCCAGGTCTGATATAGAGGGATCAGGACCTCCTTCCTCCCGCCGGTGATCCCTCTAGTGATATAAAGATCTATATAGAGGAATCAGGACCTCCTTCCTCCTGCTGGTGATCCCTCTAGTGATATAACGATCTATATAGAGGAATCAGGACCTCCTTCCTCCTGCTGGTGATCCCTCTAGTGATATAAAGATCTATATAGAGGAATCAGGACCTCCTTCCTCCTGCTGGTGATCCCTCTAGTGATATAAAGATCTATATAGAGGGATCAGGACCTCCTTCCTCCTGCTGGTGACCCCTCTAGTGATATAAGGATCTATATAGAGGGATCAGGACCTCCTTCCTCCTGCTGGTGACCCCTCTAGTGATATAAGGATCTATATAGAGGAATTGGGACCTCCTTCCTCCTGCTGGTGACCCCTCTAGTGATATAAAGATCTATATAGAGGGATCAGGACCTCCTTCCTCCTGCTGGTGATCCCTCTAGTGATATAAAGATCTATATAGAGGAATCAGGACCTCCTCCCTCCTGCTGGTGACCCCTCTAGTAATATAAAGATCTATATAGAGGAATCAGGACCTCCTTCCTCCTGCTGGTGACCCCTCTAGTGATATAAAGATCTATATAGAGGAATCAGGACCTCCTTCCTCCTGCTGGTGACCCCTCTAGTAATATAAAGATCTATACAGAGGAATCAGGACCTCCTTCCTCCTGCTGGTGACCCCTCTAGTAATATAAAGACCTATATAGAGGAATCAGGACCTCCTTCCTCCTGCTGGTGACCCCTCTAGTGATATAAAGATCTATATAGAGGAATTGGGGCCTTGGGGCAAAAAGGTGACTCGAGTATAAGCCGAGGGGGGCATTTTCAGCACCAAAGAAACGTGCTTATACTCGAGTATATATGGTATATAGTGTATTATATATATTTTTGATATATTTATATGCAGTAGTTCTTCGAAAGCGGTTCTGCCTAAAAAATAAATAAAAAGAGAGAGAATATAAAAGCATTTAAAAAAAACATGAACACACAAATCGGTTTAGAAATTAAAACGATTTGAACATTGTGGGGATTTTTCCAATCTCATGTAGATTTTTTCCTTTCATTTGACATCTCTGGGGTTAAATCCCATTCCCAGCGTTGCCCAGCAGGCTCTGAGCTGCCCACGTACCTGATGAATGTATGGAGGTGAGGGGCAGCTGCCAGCTTGGAAGGCAGACAGGGTGTGGGGTTGGATGTACGCGGCCGTGCAGCGCCGAGGCACCGTTTGATATTCTTGGCCGCGCCGTGTTGTTTTTTGTTTCCCCTTTTCGTGGGCCGCGTCCCAAGACAGATTCAGGTGGAGCAACCTCAGGCTCCTGGCTGTCCCAGGGGAGGCCTCATTTCATGCGTAAGAAGAAGACGAAAAAAAATTACAGAAACTGAACAATCGTTTCCAAAACTAATTTGGCCGGCAGAACAGACCTATATATTTAGCAGGCGGCATTACTCACGGGGGCGGCTGTTACCTCTACGACTCCCTGAACATTCCCAACACAGCCGGGATCGTACATCGGATTTACCACCATGGACAGGCGCACATAGCCAGCATTTCATAGACGCTTACACTGATAATGTCGTAAAAAAAAAAAAATTGTCATCATACATTATATGGTAAAAAGTATTGGGACGCCTGCCTTTACACAGACACGAACTTTAACCACTTAAGACCCGGACCATTATGCAGGTTAAGGACCTGGCCCCTTTTTGCGATTCGGCACTGCGTTGCTTTAACTAACAATTGCACGGTCGCGCGACGTGGCTCCCAAACAAAATCCACGTCCTTTTTTCCCCACAAATAGAGCTTTCTCTTGGTGGTATTTGATCACCTCTGCGGTTTTTATTTGTTGCGCTATAAACAAAAATAGAGCGACAATTTTGAAAAAAATGCAATATTTTTAACTTTTTGCTATAATAAATATCCCCCAAAAATATATAAAAACAACGGGGCAGATCCACAAAAGGATTACGCCGGCGCATCTATTGATACGCCGGCGTAATTTTAAATTTCCCGCGTCGTATCTTTGTTTTGTATCCACAAAACAAGATACAACGGCATCTGGGATCGATCCGACAGCTGTACGTCTTAGTCGGATCTTAGATGCAATTTTTCGGCGGCCGCTAGGTGGCGTTTCCGTTGAAATCCGCGTTGAGTATGCAAATTAGCTATTTACGGCGATCCACGAACGTGCGTCCGGCCGGCGCATTTTTTTTACGTCGTTTTCGTTCGACTTTTTCCGGCGTATAGTTAAAGGTGCTCAATGTTAAGTATGGCCGTCGTTCCGGCGTATAATTTTGAAATGTTTACGTTGTTTGCGTAAGTCGTTCGCAAATAGGGATTTGCGTAGAATGACGTCACCGTCGGAAGCATTGGCTTTTTCCGGGTTAATTTCGAGCATGCGCACTGGGATACCCCCACGGACTGCGCATGCGCAGTTAAAAAAAAAAACGTTGTTTACGTCGGGTCACGACGTATTATCATAAAACACGCCCCCATTACATCCACTTGAATTCCGCGCCCTTACGCCGCCAGAGATACACTACGCCGCCGTAACTTACGGCGCAAATTCTTTGTGGATTCGAAAAAAAAAAAAATAAGTTGCGGCGGCGTAGTGTATCTTGGATACGCTGCGCCCAGCGTATTAATGCGCCCAGGTACGTGTTATTGGAATACACCAATTGTTTGGTGGAAACACTACAATTGTTTTTGTTGGTCTGGCACACTTCTTGGACCTTCGTCCGTGTGTTGTAACCACTAGACATGTGCATTCGTTTTCGTTAGAATGCATTTTCGTCCAAAAATCGTGTTTTTTTGTTATCGTTTTAACAAACGTTAACGAAAGCGCAAGAAACAAAAACCGAAAGATCCGACATAAAAAATGCTTTATTTTTGTTTTCGTTGCGGTAAAAATTCGATATAGAGAGATTCGACATTATAGAGAAAAGATTTGACATCATAGAGAAAAGATTTGATACTATAGAAATAATAGATTCAACATTACAGAGAATAGATTCGACATCAGAGAAAAGATTCGACATCATAGAGAAAAGATTCGACATCATAGAGAAAAGATTTGACATCATAGAGAAAAGATTTGACATCATAGAGAAAAGATTTGACATCATAGAGAAAAGATTTGATACTATAGAAATAATAGATTCAACATTACAGAGAATAGATTCGACATCAGAGAAAAGATTCGACATCATAGAGAAAAGATTCGACATCATAGAGAAAAGATTCGACATCATAGAGAAAAGATTTGACATCATAGAGAAAAGATTTGACATCATAGAGAAAAGATTTGACATCATAGAGAAAAGATTTGATACTATAGAAATAATAGATTCAACATTACAGAGAATAGATTTTGATTTATGAGAAAATAGATTCGACATTATTACTAGTCATACAACATTAGAATTCTTGTAGGCGGAATATTCGAACGGAAATGTACGATTCGACGTAAAGTTTCGACGTTCCGTCGAATATTCTTTTGACCATTCGACAGAAACCAAGTATTATTGGATTTTCGGACGAAAGCTATTCCCCAACGAAAAACGAAATGAATCAAAGCGATTTTCGGGAGTAACTAAATAAATTTATTTTCCAAACGAAAACGAAAAAACGAAACAAAATATTCCAGTCTGCACATGTCTAGTAACCACCATATGACTGACTATTCTCATCGTCAACAGTGACTGGGTGGAGACCCGAGTCACCTCCAACTGAATGCTAAGGAACCCTTCTGCTTCTACAAGGGGGATTCATTTTACACCACTAGATTTCTTGCTTTCAGTTATCGGAATACACCAATTGTCAGGGCCGTCTTAATAGCATCATGGGCCCCTGGGAAAATAAATGCTCTGGGCCCCCTACAACGATGACAGTGAAGGTAAACAGGCATCAAGTAGGTAGGAGGCAGACTGCCTCCCCTGTGTATCTATCACTCTCAGTGCCATTATGGGGCCCCCAGTTTCGGGGCAGCATGGACTCAAGGACCAGCTGCTTTAGGGAAAGTGCAGGGGCCCCCCCATGCAGCTGGGCCCCTGGTCAGTGCCCAGGTGTGCCCTCTCATTAAGACAGCCCTGCCAATTGTTTATGTTGGCCTGGCACACTTGTTGGACATTTCTCCATGTGTGGTAACCAAGACTGACCAATCTCATCATTACAAGTGACTGGGTGGAGGCCTCCAGTCAACTCCAACTGAATGCCAAGGAACCACCCTGACACTTTTACTGTTGAAATCCAGAGAAATAACACTTTTGGGCAGCTCCGTCCTCAGCCAACACAAATGTGTTAAAAATATCTGTACAAACAACGGCTAATGACATTCTACAACCTTACATGGAACTCCACGGAACGCGTAAGTGCTACTACAACTAGAGATCATTTTACACCATTCGCTTCCACCGATGGAAACACACACCGATTGTTTATATTGGTCCAGCGTACTTGTTGGACCTTCATATTTCGCAACCTCCTGAACCTTTTTCTTTTTTTTTTAATCCACTCTACGGGGGGACAAAGTGCTGGTTGGGCTCTCGCTTAATGAAACACCAGTTTAATTGTACGACCGCTGAGTCAGCACTTTGCTGTTGCTATAGGAACTCTGCAACATTTTGACTCTTTTCTTTTTTTTTTTTCTTTTCTTTTTTTTTTTTTTTCTCCTTTGCAGGAAACCACACAAATAGCAAAATTTATATGATTTTTCCAAGGGCTTTTTTGGCCCAGCGCAAGCCTAACCTGATTCATTGGCCATCGGCCTCAGCAGGGGTGTGTACGAGGCTCGCGTGTAATAAAACTCAAATGTAACGGCCCTTGCCTGTTTACCTTGGCCGCTCCGGACACCTAAATCCTATTTATACTATGATTGTAACCTGCGAATTGCTTGAATCCAGCTGAGGAAAGATAAATAGACTTCAGCAAACAGGAGATACCTTATTATTGCAAGAAAAAGACTCGGTTTGTAGTATAGGATTAAGGCATAGTGTCTTGTGAGTAGGAAAAAATAATAATAAAGGGGCACTCCATTTTAAAACTGAAATCTCAGCTTGGATAGAATTCTCTAATTAGAACACACTCAGCTCCAAAGGTGGCTTAGCTTGGGTCTAGCTAACATGGGCGTCCGCAGAACTTTTTTCAGGGGGGGAGGGGGGCATCATTTTAGGGTCACCCATGCGCTGCCCTTTTTCGACAATGTCATTATTACATTATCATGGTCAGAGACTGCAGACGTAGTACAGTCCCTAGGATAAGTAATGGATAATGGCCGACAGGCCCTCTTACCAGGACCCAGCGAAACTACATAAGTGATCCCTCCTGCTGGACGATCGCTCACTCTGGGTTCAGTAGTGTAGAATGTCTCTACCCTGGCAGTGGCTCAGTCTTTCTCTCTCTGGTGGTGCTGGGTAGTGTAGCTCTCTCTCTGGTGGTGCTGGGCAGTGGCTCTCTCTCTGGTGGTGCTGGGCAGTGGCTCTCTCTCTGGTGCCACTGGGCTGCGTTGCTCTCTCTCTGGTGGCACTGGGCAGTGTAGCTCTCTCTCTCTGGTGCCACTGGGCCGCGTTGCTCTCTCTCTGGTGGCACTAGGCAGTGTTGCTCACTCTCTGGTGGTGCTGGGCAGCGTGGCTCTCTCTTTGGTGGCGCTAAGCAGCGTACTCTCTCTCTGGTGGAACTGGACAGCATAGCTCTCTCTCTAGTGGTGCTGGGCAGCATGGCTCTCTCTCTGGTGGCACTGGGCAGCGTAGCTTTCTCTCTCCTGTGGCCAGTGTTGCTCTCTCTTTGGTGGCACTGGCCAGTGTTGCTCTCTCTCTGGTGGCGCTGGGCAGCGTGGCTCTCTCTGGTGGAGTTGGGCAGTGTAGCTCTGTCTCTGGTGGCACTGGCCAGCGTTGCTCTCTCTCTGGTGGCGCTGGGCAGCATAGCTCTCTCTCTGGTGGCACTGGGCAGCGTGGCTCTCTCTGGTGGCGCTGGGCAACGTGGCTCTCTCTGGTGGAGCTGGGCAGTGTAGCTCTGTCTCTGGTGGCACTGGCCAGCGTTGCTCTCTCTCTGGTGGCGCTGGGCAGCATGGCTCTCTCTCTGGTGGCGCTGGGCAGCGTTGCTCACTCTCTGGTGGCGCTGGGCAGCGTGACTCTCTCTCTGGTGGCACTGGGCACCTGGTAATGGACTGGGGGGAACCCATGCCGTTTTTTGAGGGCCGTCTTAATAGCATCATGGGCCCCTGGGCCAAGTAATGCTTTGGGGCCCCTACAATCAGTGCCGATCCTGACCTCCCTGGGGCCCTAAGCAAAATGACATGTCACATTAAAGTTGAGAAGGGGGGGCACTGCCAACAGTCACATTAAATGACATGTCACATTAAATATTAAAGTTGAGAAGCAGGGGGAGGGGGTGTTCTGCTATTGGAACTGACATTAAAGTGAGAAGGCGGGGGTGCTGACTTCTTACCTCTTCTCCCATGCAGCCAGCGAGTTGAGAAGCGGGGGGGAGGGGCCAAAAATGACTTCTCACCAGGCGGGGCCTCTAGTAATTTGGGGGGCCCCCTGCAGCTTTTTGCGGGGCCCTAAGCGGCTTGCATAGTGAGCCTATAGGGTGGATCGACCCTGCCTACCATGACGACAGTGCAGGTAAACAGACATTAAGTAGGTAGGAGGCAGGCTGCCTCCCCTGTGCATCTATCACTCTCAGTGCCATCATGGGGGCCCCCAATTTCAGGGCAGTGTGGGCTCAAGGACCAGCTGCTTTGGGGAAAGCGCGGGGGCCCCCCATGCAGCTGGGGCCCCTGGGCAGTGCCCAGGTGTGCCCTCTCATTAAGACAGCCCTGACTGTATATTGTTCTGGTTGTGTCTCGGACGGCGCTGGGTCCCAATAGGCGATCTCTCTAGAGACGATTCCTTTTTGTAGGGTTGGTATTTGAATGATCCCGACTACGTTCCTCGCTCCCCCCCCTCCCCCCTGTCTCTGCTTATCCTGGCACGGAATTGTAATATATGCAGAACGAAGGCGTCGTCGCCGCTGCTACTGTTTCCTGGTTTATCCGCCCCTGCAGACTGCTCGATTTCGCACCGTCTCCCTCCCAGCAGGTCGCCGTCCTCGTAACGCTACCTACCAAAACAAAAAGCCATGCTCACAGATACTCAACTGTTTTTTTTTTTTTGCCAACGGCATTAATAATGAAAAGAAAAAAAAAATTGAGTTTATGTTATCACAGATGCCGGAATCTTTTTTATTTTTTTATTTTTGGAAGCTGCAATGCGCCGCTCTCTGGGGGCATCACTTAAAACCGTCAAAGTGTTTGGCTTGGAGTGGCGAGTTCTAAACTGGTTTGCAGGGTCCGTCTCCGGCATGAATCGAGACCTTGTGCGTAGTATTCAAATCCGTCGTCCCGATTCAGAGAATCGCGAGCGCGTTCCTATCAAATGTACGTTCCAGGAGGACAGAGGGGCTCAGTGTGGAATAGGAATGAGATGGGGGGGTGGGGGGTGTTTACTGTCAGCACCTCGGGGTCCTCAGCAACCGTCCCTCATTTCCAGGAACATTTCCAGGATCTCCAGATTTCATCACAATGGAACAATGAACAGAACCACAAGAACTATTTTCGTCATACGGTAAAACCTTGGTTTGAGAGTAACTTGGTTTGAGAGCGTTTTGCAAGACAAGCTAACATTTTTAATACATTTTCACTTGATATACCAGCGATGTCTTGATATAAGAGTAGCGTCATGTCACAACCGAGTATAAAAGAGAAGAGAGGAGACTCAAATGCCGCCTACACACGACCGTTTTTCGGGTTGTAAAAAATGACGTTTTTGTTTAACTGCTTGCCGACCAGCTGCCGGCGGCAGGTCGGCTCTGCGAGGCGAGATCACGTAGATCTACGTCATCTCTCCCAGCAGCCAACAGGGGCGTGCTCCTGACTCCCGCCGGCGGCAGGTCGGCTCTGCGAGGCGAGATCACGTAGATCTACGTAATCTCTCCCAGCAGCCAATAGGGGCGCGCTCCTGACTCCCGCCGGCGGCAGGTCGGCCCTGCGAGGCGAGATCACGTAGATCTACGTCATCTCTCCCAGCAGCCAATAGGGGCGCGCTCCTGACTCCTGCCGGCGGCAGGTCGGCTCTGCGAGGCGAGATCACATAGATCTACGTCATCTCTCCCAGCAGCCAATAGGGGCGCGCTCCCGACTCCTGCCGGCGGCAGGTCGGCTCTGCGAGGCGAGATCGCGTAGATCTACGTCATCTCTCCCAGCAGCCAATAGGGGCGCGCTCCTGACTCCCGCCGGCGGCAGGTCGGCTCCGCGAGGCGAGATCACGTAGATCTACGTCATCTCTCCCAGCAGGCAATAGGGGCGCGCTCCTGACTCCCGCGCGTGCCCGGCGGTCGCGATCACCTCCGGGCACCCGCGATTGCTCGTTGAAGAGCGAGAACCCGGGAGCTGTGTGTGTAAACACATAGCTCCCGGTCCTGTCAGGGAGAGAAATGCCTGATTGTCTGTTCATACAATGTATATATATATACACCGTATTTATTGGGGTATAGCGCGCTCCCGCGTATAGCGCGCACCCCTAAAGTTGCAGCGGATTCCTGTGGAAGAAGTTTTTTTGTACTTACAGTTTTGGTGTCTTGCGCGGCGGCCTCGTCGGGTCCGGCGTCCGTCTGCGGCTTCGGGTGTCCTCTTCGTCGGGTCCGGCGTCCTTCTGCGGCGTCCTCCCCGCTCGTTTCCCGCGCCGAGTTTGAATACTGCGCCGACATATACAGAGCGCAGTACACTCGTGTATTGTCAGGCAGGCTCGGCTACTCTCGCGCTGACGTCCTGTATGTCCAGGACGTCAGCGCAAGAGGAGCCGAGACTGCCCGACAATACACTAGTGTACTGCGCTCGGTATATGTCGGCGCAGTATTCAAACTCGGCGCGGGAAAGCGTGTATCGGATTTTCAGGGCAAAAAAGTGAGCGTATACGCCGATAAATACAGTATATATATATATATATATATATATATATATATATATAAAATTGTAAATGTTCATGTAATAAAATACACGTGTGCCATGTGAGTTCTGTCTCTGATAAGTAAGTTGAAGTGACGCGTTTCTCGGGGGTTCTTGGCAGCTCTGCGCTGAGAGTCCTGGAATCACCTTCTCATTAATGACTTGTCATGTAAGTGACAGCGCGGTCTCCTGCAATGACTTCACTAATGCAGAGGAAGCCCATAGACTCCCCGTCCTGACCCGCAGCTCCGAGAGGTGGCCGGGACTCCCCCCCCCCCCCAGGAGGACCAGCCAGGTGTTTTATCTCCGGACGGTAAAACGGGGGTCACAGACAGGAGACGGGAGCGCGGTCACGCCACCCCTCTCTGGAGGGTGCTAAAAACAATTAGGAAGAAAGCAAACACATTTCATGTCATATTATTCCATCTGCGAGTCCGGGGGGAGGCAGAGAAAACACCATTACAAGGCAACCGGGGGGGGGGGGGGGGCCAGAAAATGTTCCTGTTATCATGGCCTCCGACTAACCGTATCTATGTAGTATGATGCCGCCCGCGGTCCGCTGTGCTACAAGCCTGCTTAACCACTTCAGCCCCGCCGGACCATTTTGTTGCTAACTGACCGGGCCACTTTTTGCGATTCGGCACTGCGTCGCTTTAACTGACAATTGCGCGGTCGTGCGACGTGGCCCCCAAACAAAATTGGCGTCCTTTTTTCCCCACAAATAGAGCTTTCTTTTGGTGGTATTTGATCACCCACGCGGTTTTTATTTTTTACGCTATAAACAAAAATGCAGCGATAATTTTGAAAAAAATGCCATATTTTTTACTTTTTGCTATAATAAATATCCCCTAAAAATATATTAAAAAAACGTTTTTTTTCCTCAGTTTAGGCCGATACGTATTCTTCTACATATTTTTGGGGAAAAAAAACGCAATAAGCGTTAATTAATTGGTTTGCATAAAAGTTATAGCGTTTATAAAATAGGGGATAGATCTATGGCATTTTTTTTTACTAGTAATGGCGGGGATCAGCGATTTTTATCATGACTGCGACATTATAGCGGACACATCGGACACTTTTGACACATTTTTGGGACCATTGTCATTTTTACAGCGATCAGTGCTATAAAGAATGCACTGCTTACTGTGAAAATGACACTGGCAGTGAAGGGGTTAACCACTAGGTGGCACTGTAGGGGGTTAAGTGTTCCCTAAGGCGTGATTATTACTGTAGGGGGGCGTGGCTTGCTGTGACACGTCACTGATCGTGTTCCCGATCACTAGGCAGAAAGGGGAGATGCGTACAGAGGAACCTCGGATTACAAGGATAATCCGTTCCAGGAGAACGCTCGTAATCCAGAGCACTCGCATATCAAAGCGAGTTTCCCCATTGAAGTCAATGGAATTGAAAATAATTTGTCCCGCATTGACTTCAATGGCCTGCAATACCGCATGTGGCCGATCGGCGCAGTTTGGCTCCGCTCAGCTCCGGCGCCCCCCCCACCTCAGGCCAAACGCAGTACTGCACACCGCTTTGGCCCAAATCCTGCTTGTCTTGTGCGACAACACTCGCAAATCGAGTTAGAATTTTTCAAAATACACACCGCTCGTTAGGGGTGCAACGGATCAGGATCCCGGATCAGGAGTCACGGATAGGATAATTTTTCGGATCAGCAAAAAAAAAAAAAGAAATTCTCCCCCACTGTAATATCCACATCTCCCCCCCCCCCACTGTAATATCCACATCCCCCCCCACTCTAATATCCACATCTCCCCCACTGCAGTGGCGTCACTAGGGTTGGTGTCACACGGTGCAGAAAAAAATGGTGTCACCCCCCTCCCACCAACTATAGTCCCCCCTCAGTAAAGAACCCCCTTGGTGCAGACACACACATCGGGGCAGACCCCCCCCAGGTAGTACAGACAGACCCCCCCAGGTAGTACAGACAGACTCCCCCCCAGGTAGTACAGACAGACACCCCTCAGGTAGTACAGACAGACACCCCCAGTAGTATGACTCCCAGCGGTGTGTCCCACGAGTGCGAGCTCCTCCTCCTCTGTGGGTGTAAACAGAGAGGAAGGCCGCCGCCAGGTGTATCAAGATGGCTGCGGCTCCGGATCTAGGCCGAAGCCGCGGCCTTTCCTAATGTTGTGGCCGCGGCTCTGGAGCTAAGCCGAAGCCACGGCCATAACATTAGGAAAGGCCGTGGCTTGGACCTAGCTCCGGAGCCGCGGCCATAACATTAGGAAAGGCCGCGGCTTCGGCCTAGCTCCAGAGGCGCGGCAATCCACGGATCACAGTGTGTGCCGATCCGAAGGGGGTGACCCGTTCGGATCACGGATCAACCATTGCACCACTAGCGCTCGTATTGCAAAACGCTCGTTAACCACGTTACTCGCAATCCGAGGTTCCACTGTATATGTTTTTTTTTTACATTTTCTATACTCTACATTGAAGAAACAGTTGCTATATGTAACACAAATTTTGGAACCTTGCTAAAACCCAATAAAGAGAACTCTTAAAAAAAAATGCAATGCACCGAACAATAGACTTACAATTACTCCTCAGATGGAAACGTAACCCTGACTGCAGGCAGAGCGCCGTGCCATCGGTAGTGGAGCAGATTTTGGGCCGGTTATCATGGCGCAGCACCAACACAGCAAATAAACTCTAAATTGTGCGTCTCATTTCAAAATGATATAAACACTCTGACCGGCCAAAACGAAAATGCAGCCAAAAATGAACCCCGGACCACAGACATTTATTTTTTTTAATCGCTGACTTTACGGACAACCTATATTAGTCATCAGTTTTTATAGACTATCCGTAAATTTCTAGGTGGTTGGCAGTCCTGGCATGCTTGTGCTTATTCGTGGTGTGCCTAGCTTGGGCAGTTAAAGAGGACCAGTAACTACTCATCTAACTACTAAGTTTACTGAGTTATACTTCCTACTGTCAGGTCACCTGTGGCCAGGTGACAAGTGCACCCCGTTGGGGTCAGGGATGCACCACAGGGTAGTGAACCCTATAGCCAACTGCTGCTATCAGAGAGGAAGCGTGAACCCAAGATCGCCCAGGGCGCAGAGTCTAAGACCCAGCTTTGTGTTCACCAGAGCCTCTAGTGGTGAGGATGGCCTTCGCCGCAGCTGGATCCAGGTCGCGACCCCTGGGGTCCCCTAGGTCACGCTCCACAGAGAGATAGGGGAAGCAGCAAGCAGGACAAATGTTAGTGATGGGTAAGCCGAGGTCAGGGCAACAGGGAGACAAGGGTAACTGAGGGACAGGCAAAAGGTCAAGGGCCCAGGCAAACAGGAGAAGTCAGGGACGAGCCAAAAACGGTACACAGGGAGGTAATCGTAGCACACTGCAGACAGGAACTTAAGCAAACAACACTGTTGAACAGCACTGCAGACCTGTAGTGCAACAGTTAATATAGACTTCCTGGGATGGCCTGGGTGGGCCATACAGGAAGGAGAAGTGATAAAAAGGGAACCAGAACAGAGTAAGGCATCTAATGAGCAGGTGGAAACAGGTGAGCTGCCTGACTTTATTGCATATTATCTATGACACCTACCTCCCTGGCCCATCGGTGTTGTTGTGTTGCCACCTTCTGACTCCAATCAACTGCCCTTTGTATCAGAAAGATGCACGCTCAGTGATGGCGCTAGACTATTAGGCACCCTAAGCAAGACCAGCTACTTGAAACCCCCCCCCAGAAAAAAAATAAGACTTGATCACAATGGCAGGTTCCCAGTTGCTACATTTTGCATGTAAGGCCATTCCATCTCTGTACTATCACATGGAAGGCAATGTTATGGCATCATTGGGCAAGGCAACCAGCAGCAAGGTCCATGTGGTCAAACATGGTCAAGGACAATATATTTCCTTCACAGCACACTGGGTAACTCAGATTGCAACTGAGGACGTAACGCGCAGGGCGGAGCAACTGAGAAAGATGCAGGACAGGGCTCAGTGCTGGAGCTTGTCTTGCCGACACGTCTCCATACAGCTGGTGGTAATGATGTGAGATTTGTCAGCTCTACCCCCTCCTCTTTCTCCTCTTCCTCCTCCGCCATGTCCTCTTCTGCTGAACCACCAGTACCCCCCGAAGCGTTCAAGGGGCTGTGGTGGTGGTGGGTCTGGACATTACAGAGAGAGAGAAAAATACACAGCATTCCACTGCAGTACCCATCCAGTACCCATCCAGACCTTATCAATTGCTGGTCAGAACTTATGCCGCGTACACACGATCGGTTCGTCTGATGAAAACGGTCCGATGGACCGTTTTCATCAGACGAACCAATCGTGTGTGGACCCCGGTCGGTTTTTTTCCCAGTGGTGAAAAAACGTAGAACCTGTTTTGAAACTATCTGATGGTTAAAAAACCGATAGAAAAAAAAAACGATCGTCTGTGGGGAAATCCTTTGCACAAAAATCCATGCATGCTCAGAATCAAGTCGACGCATGCTCGGAAGCACTGAACTTCATTTTTCTCTGCACGTCGTTGTGTTTTACGTCACCGCGTTCTGACACGATTGGTTTTTTAACTGATGGTGCGTAGGCACGACTGATGAAAGTCAGCTTCATCGGATATCTGATGAAAAAGTCCATCAGTCCGTTTTCATCGGATGAACCGGTCGTGTGTACAGGGCATTAGGCAGGAGCTTGATGGCTCCGTCCTTCTGGAGAGAAAAGCAAAAGAAGACATTGGGCTAGATTCAGATAGAATGGTCTATCTATCCGCCCGGCGTAACGTAACTTGCGCCCTTAGTTACGGCGGAGTAACGTATCTGTGCCGGCGTAAGCCCGCCTAATTCAAATGTGGATGATGTGGGCGTGTTTTATGTATATTAACCACTTAAGCCCCGGACCAATATGCAGCCTAAAGACCCAAGGTGTTTTTACAGTTCGGGACTGCGTCGCTTTAACAGACAATTGCACGGTCGTGCGACGTGGCTCCCAAACAAAATTGGCGTCCTTTTTTCCCCACAAATAGAGCTTTCTTTTGGTGGTATTTGATCACATCTGCGGTTTTTAGTTTTTGCGCTATAAACAAAAATAGAGCGACAATTTTGAAAAAAAAGCAATATTTTTTACTTTTTGCTGTAATAAATATCCCCCAAAAACATATATAAAAACATTTTTTTTCCTCAGTTTAGGCCGATACGTATTCTTCTACCTATTTTTAGTAAAAAAAATCGCAATAAGCGTTTATCGATTGGTTTGCGCAAAATTTATAGTGTTTACAAAATAGGGGATAGTTTTATTGCATTTTTATTTTTTATTTTTTTTTTACTACTAATGGCGGCGATCAGCAATTTTTTTCGTGACTGCGACATTATGGCGGACACTTCGGACAATTTTGACACATTTTTGGGACCATTGTCATTTTCACAGCAAAAAATGCATTTAAATTGCATTCTTTATTGTGAAAATGACAGTTGCAGTTTGGGAGTTAACCACAGGTGGCGCTGTAGGAGTTAGGGTGCACCTAGTATGTGTTTACAACTGTTTGGGGGTGTGGCTGTAGGAATGACGTCATCGATCGTGTCTTCCCTATAAAGGGAATGACGCGATCGATGCGCCGCCATAGTGAAGGACGGGGAAGCCGTGTTTACACACGGCTCTCCTCGTTCTTCAGCTCCGGGGAGCGATCGCGACGGAGCGGCTATAAACAAATAGCCGCGCCGTGGTCCCGGATCGCTCCCCGAGCGGACCCGACCTCCGCATGTAGCGGGGGGGGTCCCGATCGGACCCCCCACCCGCTAATAGGCGAGGACGTACCTATACGCCCATGTGCCTGTACGTGCCATATTGTGGACGTATATGTACATGGGCTGGTCCTTAAGTGGTTAACTGTGACCCCCGCGTAATCGTCATTGCTTTCGACATGAACGTAAATTACGTCCAGCCCTATTCGCAAACGACTTACGCAAACAACGTAAAATTTTCAAATCTCGATGCGGGAACGACGGCCATACTTAACATAGGATACGCCTCATATAGAAGGGGTAACTATACGCCGAAAAAAGGCTATCGTAAACGACGTAAAAAAATGCGCCGGCCGGACGTACGTTTCTGAATCGGCGTATCTAGCTAATTTGCATATCCCTCGCGTAAATATACGGAAGCGACACCTAGCGGCCAGCGTAAATATGCAGCCTAAGATACGACGGTGTAAGACACTTACGCCGGTCGGATCTTAGGGAAATCTATGCGTAACTGAATCTATGAATCAGGCGCATAGATACGACCCCGCACACTCAGAGTTACGCCGTCGTATCTTCTCTCTGAATCTACCCCATTGTCAGTACTGGGATCTCTGTGAGTGGTAATAGATACCTGGAACTAAGTGTTACGTTGACACAATACCTAACATGCATGGACTTAATATGAAAGATAAAATATATTTGATGCTAGGTCCAAAAAAATAAAAACATATAAGTTTTAAAAAAAAAAACATGAAGCTAACCAAAAACCAGGATGGCTGCTCACACATTATGCAGCATAGTAGGCTCTGCAGAACACTCCCAGGTCAGGACACAGACTGAAGCCGGCATTAACCGCTTCCTGTTGTCTTGCACAGGCCGGGCCCGCCGTGAACCGGTAATGGAGCTGTCATAATGCCGTAATGGATCTCCACTTGAAACCTGCAGACTGCTATTTAACGTCTTCAGAAATCGGCTTATGAAATCTTCGGTTACCGTCTTCTTCCCTTAAAGGCCGGGAAGGTAATGGATTTGGAATTGCTTTGGAAAGCCGACAGGTTTTTCTAATAAATGAAAACAGAACCAGATTTTAGGTTAATGCTCATATTTGTAACAGGGAGCAGAGGGGATGGGGGGGGGGCGCTCTCCCCACCTGTCCCTAAGGACAGCTACAGACGTGAATGTATTCTCAGGCTTCCACTGTCTCAACAATACCGCCGTCACAGGAGAAAGCTCATCTCGGCAATCTTTTGTCTGGCACGTTTGAACTTTTTTTTGTCCCGGACAAGCCCCCAAATTTTCAATTCCTAGAAATGGGATTCTGTTTATTGAGAGCAACCTACAGGGGGCAGCAAAGAGCCATGAACTCCCCATCTGTGACATATCATCTGCTCCTCTTCTTTGGGTAGAGAGTGCAGACAAGCAAGGGTTGATTGCCTCTTGGGCTTCCTTCCATCGGTGTATGGCGAGAACACTGGAGAAACCTCATCCCAGCTATCTTTTGTCTGGTACGTCCCAACTTTGTTTAGTCCCGGACTAGCCCCCACATTTCCAATTCCTAGAAGTGGGATTCTGTTTATTGAGAGCAACCTACAGGGGGCAGCAAAGAGCCATGAACTCCCCATCTGTGACATATCATCTGCTCCTCTTCTTTGGGTAGAGAGTGCAGACAAGCAAGGGTTGATTGCCTCTTGAGCTTCCTTCCATCGGTGTATGACAAGAACATTGTCAACTTTTTTTTAAATCCCAGACCAACCCCCAAATTTCCAATTCCTAGAAAAAAAATTATTTATTGACACCTACAGGAGGGACATACTATCTGCTCCTCTTTTTTGGGTAGAGAGTGCAGACAAACAAGGGCTGATTGCCTCTTGAGCTTCCATCCATCGGTGTATGGCGAGAACACTAAAGAAAACTCATCTCAGATATCTTCTGTCTGGCACGTCTCAGCTTTGTTTAGTCCCGGACGAGCCCCCACGTTTCCAATTCCTAGAAGTGGGATTCTGTTTATCAACCTACAGGGGGCAGCAAAGAGTTGTGAACTCACCACCTGTGACATATCATCTGCTCCTCTTCTTTGGGTAGAGAGTGCAGACAAGCAAGGGTTGATTGCCTCTTGAGCTTCCTTCCATCGGTGTGTGGCGAGAACACTGGAGAAGCCTCATCCCAGCTATCTTTTGTCTGGTACGTCCCAACTTTGTTTAGTTCCGGACTAGCCCCCGCATTTCCAATTCCTAGAAGTGGGATTCTGTTTATTGAGGGCAACCTACAGGGGGCAGCAAAGAGCCATGAACTCCCCATCTGTGACATATCATCTGCTCCTCTTCTTTGGGTAGAGAGTGCAGACAAGCAAGGGTTGATTGCCTCTTGAGCTTCCTTCCATCGGTGTATGACAAGAACATTGTCAACTTTTTTTTAAATCCCAGACCAACCCCCAAATTTCCAATTCCTAGAAAAAAAATTATTTATTGACACCTACAGGAGGGACATACTATCTGCTCCTCTTTTTTGGGTAGAGAGTGCAGACAAACAAGGGCTGATTGCCTCTTGAGCTTCCATCCATCGGTGTATGGCGAGAACACTAAAGAAAACTCATCTCAGATATCTTCTGTCTGGTACGTCTCAACATTTTTTTTAGTCCCGGACGAGCCCCCACATTTCAGATTCCTTATAATGAGACCTACAGGGGGCACATACCATCTGCTCCTCTTCTTTGGGTAATGAATGCAGACAAGCAAGGGTTGATTTGCCTCTTGAGCTTCCTTCTATCGGTGTATTGTGAGAACACTGGAGAAAACTCATCTCAGCTATCTTTTGTCTGGCACGTGATTATTATTTTTATTACTGTATTTATCGGCATATAACACACACCTTAATTTTAAGAAGGACGTTTCAGGAAATAAAACTTACATTTTAAATAAAGAACTTTGACACAAAAAAATGGTCATTGCCCATCAATGCAGCCTGATCAATGCCCATCTGCAGCCTCACCATTGCCCATCAATGCAGCCTGATTAATGCCCGTCTGCAGCCTCACCATTGCCATGAATGCAGCTTGATTAATGCCCATCTGCAGCCTCACCATTCCCATGAATGCAGCTTAATCAATGCCCATCTGCAGCCTCACAATTGCCCATCAATGCAGCTTGATTAATGCCCATCTGCAGCCTCACCATTGCCATGAATGCAGCTTAATTAATGCCCATCTGCAGCCTCACAATTGCCCATCAATGCAGCTTGATTAATGCCCATCTGCAGCCTCCCCATTGCCATGAATGCAGCTTAATCAATGCCCATCTGCAGCCTCACAATTGCCCATCAATGCAGCATGATTAATGCCCATCTGCAGCCTCCCTATTGCCATGAATGCAGCTTAATCATTGCCCATCTGCAGCTTCACAATTGCCCATCAATGCAGCTTGATTAATGCCCATCTGCAGCCTCCCCATTGCCATGAATGCAGCTGCAGGGGGGTAGCCATCCGGGGCCCTGGGAACCTCTGGGCCCCTGGGGACCTCCGGAAGCCTAAAGAGAAAAAAAAATGCCATCTGGGCCCCTTACATGTGTACTGCCTGTACCCCCCTGATGGCGGCCCTGGAGGGCAGTAGTAGTGCTTCTTAAATGCCATGACAACCCTCTGAAAAGCGATCCACCCCGGAGAGCACTGTTTTTTTTTTTTACCCTGCGCTTATCAGTGGGCCACTTCTGGAGGAGGGGGAGGAGACCTGTAAGTGAAAGTGAAATTGCAGCAGAAAAAAAGACCTGAGGGGGCGGAACTTTGTTAATCTCAGAACTGGACGGGCAAAGACACGAACCCTTTGGCAGGTACACAGCTCGGCACGTACTGTACTTCACAACGCACACTTAGACTTTAACGCTCGTAGCTAAAAATAGAAAAACTCGTTTTTTTTTTTTTTTTTCCTTCTCGCTATATTCTGTTCTTGTGTTACTTCTCCATCGTCATTACATCGGCTGTGTTTATTTGTTCTGCGATCACGGAGAACAAGCCCAGCACTGGTTTTACTGGAAAAGCCTTGTTTTCCTTTCCGTTCTCTGGCGGCAGCAGCAGCAAGGGGTGTTCCCCCGCCCTGCCCCCCCCCTAAACAGCGCAATCTTAATCGCCGGCGTTAAAGCAACATCCAGAACCAGAGCAGGTGTGGCATCGAAATTAAAAATGGGATCTCACCCAAACACATCATACACACTCCCGCCTGGCAGAGGGACTTACTGTATCTCTCGTATGTGCTGCAAAAAAAAGATCACTAAAGTCTTAAATAAACTTCAGACACCCCCTCCCCCACCCCGTATATATATATTTTTTTTTCTTACGTGACCTTAAGAACAGCTCGCCTTGTTCAGAAGAGATTTTGTGGAAGAAAACGTGAGTTTTGGGGTTGTGGTAATATCTAATCCTGTTTCTATAAGGAGAGGGGGAGGTTTATGTTCCCGCTAGTTGGCCAAGTATGTCGGGAAAGGTGCAAATAAGGTTTCCGACAGTAACAATTCCACCGAGAAGTAACAAAGTATTTTGAAGCCAATTTTGTACCATAAAGGGGCAATCTAACTTTCTGGGATGGTCCCCGTTTTCGGGAAAAGTCTGTCTCTGGCTCCTTCAAATTAACTTGTTTACTAGGCTGAACTGTTGTCCCGGAAATCGGGGGACGGGCATTGTTTTCAGGAGGCTGTCCCTGGAACTAAAGTGTCCCCAGTTAATAAATGGAGTCCCCGGCTCGGTAATCTTATCAGCAACTTCTTGACATTGCCAACTCAATGATAGCTGTAGGCGCTTTGCTGTGTGAGGGCGGCTTACCTGGAAATGGGGGAGCAATGACGTCTACTGCCCTCTTGGCTGCCCACCAAGAGGGACAAAGCTATTCAGGCCCCGTTCATTTGTCAAGGTGATACCAAGTTCCTCCAAAAGAAACCTGTTCACTAGGCTGACCTGACGTCCCTGATTTCTGGGGCCATTACCTGCAAAGGCTGACCGCATGTCCCCGATTTCTGGGGCCAGTCCCTGCATAGGCTGACCGGATGTCCCTGGTTTCCAGCAACAGTCTCCATTCTCAGGAGGCTGACCCTGGCTCCTCCAAAAGTAACTTTTTCAGTAGGCTAACCTGATGTCCCTGATTTTCAAGGACTGTCCCCAGTTTCAGGAGGCTGTCCTTAAGTGTCCCGGGATGTTAATAAATGGAGTCCCTGGCTCGGTAATCTATTCAGCAACTTCTTGACGTTGCCAACTCAATGAAAGCTGTAGGCGCTTTGCTGTGTAAAGGACGACTTACTTGGAAATTGGGGAGAAATTACGTCTACTGCCCTCTTGGCTGCCCACCAAGAGGGGCAAATCTATTCAGGCCCCGTTCATTTGTCAAGGTGGTACCTGGTTCCTCCAAAAGAAACCTGTTCACTAGGCTGACCTGACGTCCCCGATTTCTGGGGCCAGTCCCTGCATAGGCTGACCAGATGTCCCCGATTTTCACAGTTTCAAGAGGCTGTCCCTGGAACTAAAGTGTGCCGGGATGTGTCCCCTGTTAATCAATGGAGTCCCCGGCCCCTAATCAGCAACTTCTTGACGTCGCCAACTCAATGAGAGCTGTAGGCTCTTTGCTGTGTGAGGGCGGCTCACATGGAAATGGGGGAGCAATGAGGTCTACTGCCGTCTTGGCTGCCCACCAAGAGGGGCAAAGCTATTCAGGCTCCGTTCATTTGTCAAGGTGGTACCAAGTTTCTCCAAAAGACACCTGTTCACTAGACTGACCTGACGTCCCTGATTTCTGGGGCCAGTCCATGCATAGGCTGACCAGATGTTCCCGATTTTCACAGTTTCAGTAGGCTGTCCCTGGAACTAAAGTGTGCCGGTATGTGTCCCCTGTTAATCAATGGAGTCCCCGGCCCTAATCAGCAACTTCTTGACGTTGCCAACTCAATGACAGCTGTAGGCACTTTGCTGTGTGAGGGCGGCTCACCTGGAAATGGCGGAGCAATGACGTCTACTGCTGTCTTGGCTGCCCACCAAGAGGGACAACCCTATTCAGGCCCCGTTCATTTGTCAAGGTGGTACCTAGTTCCTCCAAAAGTAACCTGTTCACTAGGCTGACCTGACGTCCCTGATTTCTGGGGCCAGTCCCTGCATAGGCTGACCGGATGTCCCCGTTTTTCACAGTTTCAGTAGGCTGTCCCTGGCTCCTTCAAAGTAACTTGATCACTAGGCTGACCTGATGTCAGGAACGTTACTTACCGAGGCCGAGATGCCAAGGGCGGCTCACCTTTGCGACTCGATGCGATCCACCCGCTGGAGTTTGAGACAGAGGGAAGGACGCACCAGGAGGCACCGGGTCCAGTGGCAGGAGGGAATCCAAGGTGGACCGGGAACTGGATAGCCGAAGCTTACTGGAGGCTGTTCAGAAGCACACAGGAAATAGTCCAAACAGAAGGTGCCCACGGGAAACAAGGTTGAAGATAATACCAGGAACGAGCCGGGGTCAGGGGCTGAAGCAAGCAGAATATCCAAAGTCCAAAGCCAAAGGTCAGGGAATAAAGAGATCAGGTAGTCCAAGTCCGAGCCGGGGTCAAAGGGTTACAGAAAGCGACAATCCAAAAGCAGGCCAATGATCAGGTAAACAGGATATCCACAGATAAGGTTTCCAGTAGAAAACACTCCATACACTGACAACAAACCAGCAATTTGCAAGGAGGAAGGGGCTGGTTTAAATAGGCCGCTCAGGCCACTGATTGGTCCAAAGTAGCACCAGTTCAGAACCAGGCTCCAACGGACAGCAAGAAGAATATCACTGAGCAGTGGCTCAGAGGCAAAGACCTGGACCAGCAATGGGAGAGGTCCTGGGTTCAATTCCACCCAGAGCCAACTGGGGGACGACCACGCCTCGCTGTCTGTTTTGCACGGTAGCGATCGGGACACCTAATGTCCCTAATTTCCGGCAACAGTCTCCGTTCTCAGGAGGCTGACCCTGGCTCCTCCAAAAGTAACTTTTACACTAGGCTGACCTGATGTCCCTAATTTCTGGCAATAGTCCTCTTTCTCAGGAGGCTTTCACTTGCTCCTCACTAGGCTGACCTGATGTCCCTGATTTCCAAGGATAGTCCCCAGTTTCAGGAGGCTGTCCCTGGCTCCTCTAAAGTAATTTGTTTACTAAGATGACCCGTTTTCTCGGAAATCAGGGGGACAGTCATCGTTTTCAGGAGTTTGTTCCTGGAACCAAAGTGTCCATAGATGTGTCCTCTGTTAAAAAATGGAGTCCTGGCTCTATAATCTATTCAACAACGTGTTGATATTGCCATCTCAGTGGCATATGTGGGCATGGGCATCCGCTGAAATTTTTTCAGGGGGGGCACTTTGGCAGCGGCGATACAGTCGCATTTATCTCTTTATTCAAACGATAGCGGGGGTTAAAAGTGCCCGCTAACGGCCGAATAGTGCAGCTAAAACAATGGTAAAATGTCGCTTTTTAGTGCCTGTGTGACATCCAGCCAGGGACTGCTCAGACAGCCCGCGGCCGCGAGACTCTTCAACACCTTCTTGATTTTTCAGGGGGGGTCATTTGCCCCCCCTTGCCCTATGGAGCGGACGCCCATGTATGTGGGCACTTTGCTATGTGAAGATGGCTCACCTGGAAGGGGGGAGAAGTGCTGCCAGCTATCACCAAGTAAGGGCAGAGCTATTAAGGCCCCATTCATCTGTCATGGTGATACTTGGCTTCTCCAAAAGTAACTTGTTAACTAGTCTAACCTGACGACCCTGACAGTCCCGAGCCAGGGACAGTCCCGAGTTGGAGACAGTGCCGAGTCGGAGACAGTCCCGTGTCGGAGATAGTGTCAAGCCAGGCACAATACCGAGTCAGAGACAGTCCTGAGTTGGAGACAATCCCATGTCGGAGACAGTCCCTTGTCGGAGATAATGTCGAACCAGGGACAGTCCCAAGTCGGAGACAGTCCTGAGTTGGAGACAATCCCATGTCGGAGACAGTCCCGTGTCGGAGATAGAGTTGAGCCAGGAACAGTCCACAGTAGGAGACAGTCCCGAGTTGGTGACCATCCCATGTCGGAGACAGTCCCGTGTCGGAGATAGTGTCAAGCCAGGGACAGTCCCGAGTTGAAGACAGTCCCGAGCCAGGCACAGTCCCGAGTCGGAGAAAGTCTTGAGTTGGAGACAATCCCATGTCGGAGCCAGTCTCGTGTCCAAGAAAGTTATGTCGAGCCAGGGACAGTCCCGAGTCAGAGACAGTCCTGAGTTGGAGACAATCCCATGTCGGAGACAGTCCCGTGTCAGAGATAGTGTCAAGCCAGGGACAGTCCCGAGTCTGAGACAGTCCCGAGTTGGAGACAATCCCATGTTGGAGACAGTCCCGTGTCAGAGATAGTGTCAAGCCAGGGACAGTCCCGAGTTGGAGACAGTCCTGAGTTAGAGACAATCCCATGTCGGAAACAGTCCCGTGTCGGAGATAGTGTCGAGCCAGGGACAGTCCCAAGTTGGAGACAGTCCTGAGTTGGAGACAATCCCATATCAGAAACAGTCCCGTGTCCGAGATAGTGTCGAGCCACGGACAGTCCCGAGTTGGAGACAATCCCATGTAAGAGACAGTCCCGTGTCAGAGATAGTGTCGAGCCAGGGACAGTCCCAAGTTGGAGACAGTCCTGAGTTGGAGACAATCTCATGTCAGAGACAGTCCCGTGTCGGAGATAGTGTCGAGCCAGGGACAGTCCCGAGTCGGACACAGTCCCGAGCAAGGGACAGCCCAGAGTCGGAAAAAGTCCCGGGTCAGAGACAGTCCCCAACTCAAGTAGTGAGTCCAGACTAACAGGGCGCATTATCACTGGAAGGGACAAAAGGACCCATCTATCAAGCAGTTCCTAGAGGGGTGGGGCTACATGTGGGGGTTCATCCGGGATTCCTTTTGGCCCTGATAATTACATCAGAGAATACAAGCCAAGTTAGTAAGATGGTGCCCATCACTGATGCCAGATCATGCAAAGAAAAGGTCCTGCCGGTCGGAACAGACGAATGTGTGTAGCTAGTATCCATTCAAAAATAGCTATGCTGAAGACCCAGGTGTCTTGAAAAATGGAGATGATAACCCTAGTAACAGTGCTTTTTGTTAGTAAATAGACCAGTTTCCTTAAATGAAAGGCCATTGTCAGTGCCTGTATATTATATTGTGACCCGTTTCCAGTCCTGCGCTGTGTCCTTCCTTTGTAGGGCTTTTTAATTTTTGAATAAAGCCCATTTCAACAGTACTAAAGAGCAATTTAGAAAGGAGCCAATTCACCTACCAGCATGTCTTTGGAGTGTGGGAGGAAACTGTAGCACCTGGAGGAAACCCACGCAGGCACAGGGAGAACATGCAAACTCCATGCACATAGTGTCATAGGCAGGATTTGAACTCATGACCTACTTACTGCAAGGCGGAAGTGCTAACCACTAAGCCACTGTGCTGCCCAAGGGCTTAGGTCTAGACACTAGTTTTTCCTCTGGACACTCCAGTTTCCTCCCACACTCCAGACACATGCTGGAAGGTTAATTGGTAGGAGGTAGGAACTAGATTGTAAGCATCTCCTGTATTATGTCTGCAGTCTCCAATCCTGTCCTGTAGTATGCCCCTGTAGTATCTACTTATTCCGCAATTTATGTAGTGCCAATAATTTATTTTACACAGCACGTTCGGGTCCTACACCCAAGAAGCTAACAATCTAATAGGTTGCAGCTTGCATACATACTAGAGCTAATTTACAGAAGAATTTCAAGTATAGACATCATTTACATGTTACATAGTAACACTGTTCCAGCTAGGGCCAAAATAAGCATGTATGTGATATACCTGTGGGATCCCCCAGAAGCTGGAAATCACTGATGTAGACAGCCCTACTACAGCAATACTACACCACTACTACCCTGCTACTAAACCACTAATACACTGCTACTACACCACTACTAAACCACTACTACACCACTACAACCCCGCTACTACACCACTACTAAACCTCTACTACACCACTACTACCCCTCTACTAAACCACTAATACACTGCTACTACACCACTACTAAACCACTACTACCCCGCTACTACACCACTAATACACCACTATTACACTGCTAATAAACCACTGCTTCACTGCTACTAAACCACTACTACCCTGCTACTACATGACTAATACACCACTATTACCAGGGGCGGACTGACAACTCATGGGGCCCCCGGGCAATAGAAGATTATGGGGCCCCCGGGCTTACAGATGGCCACCAAGCCAGGAGGCAGTGCAGAGGCGGGGCAGCTAAAATCTCAGGATTTTCACATCAAAAGCATGTCGGTTTTGGAGGTAGCTCTAAATGTGGGGGCTCGTCCGGGATTCCTTTTACCCTGATAATTGCATCTCAAAAAATACAAGCCAAGTCAGTAAGATGGACCCCATCACCACTACCAGTTCATACAAAAATCGGTCCAGAGGTAGCTGGGGCCCCTCATGATGTTCATAGTCTGGGCTTCCTATCTCTCATACTAGGGGCAATTTAGAGATGAGCCAATTCACCTACCAGCATGTCTTTGGAGTTACGGAGGAAACCAGAGTACCTGGAAGAAACCCACACAGGTACAGGCACAGGAAAAACATGCAAACTCCATGCACGTAGTTAAAAAAAAATCAAAAAACTCCATGCACGTAGTGTCATGGTTGGGATTTGAACCCATGACCTACCTTTTGCAAGACAGAAACGCTAACCACTTAGCCACTGTGCCGCCCACTGCTGTAGAGCAAGCCACTAGTTTTACCTTTGGGTTCTCCAGTTTCCTCCCACACTCCAAACGACATTCTGGTAGGTTAATTGGTAGGAGGTAAGAACCTTAGACTGTAAGTATCCCGTGTAGTATGTCTGCAGTCTCTGACCATCTCCTATTGTGTCTCTGCAGTCTCTGATCACGTCCTGAAATATATCTGTAGTGTGTCTTGGAAGACCATTTTAATGTTTTCTGGTGTATCAGTGGTTGTCGGGTCCAGTTACAGGGCGGGTTATCACTGGGAGTGACAAAAGCACCCATCTATCAGGCGGCTCCAAATGTGGGGGCTCGTCCGGGATTCCTTCTGAAAATACACAGTTATATTGGTCCTGTGGAACGCCTGCAGCCTCTCACCATCTCCTGTAGTCTTTTTTTAATATAAAGGAACAGATTGGGGCTGTTGCGATGTTCTTGCATTGGGACTGATCAGAGGATTTAAGTGCTTGGTCAGAAGTGCAGCATCACCCTCTGGGGCATGCATTTAGTAGGGCTGGAGATATGAAGTGCCTTTGTTCAGAGATTGCAAGCATTGCCACTGACGGGCATGCATTTAGTTTGGTTGGAGCTTTGAAGTGCTGGCATCATGCCTCTGATGGGCATGTAATTAGTTTGACCTGAGATTTGAAGTGCCTGTTGATAAGTGCACACATTGGAGGTTTGAAGTGCAAGCATCAGTACTGATCATGTTTGTATGATTTAATCACACTTACAGTTGTACTGCTAATTTATTAAGTGCTGACAAGTTACATATATCATACATTCACATCAGTCCCTTCCCTCAAGATGTTCATAGTCTGCTGTTCCTTCATGTACTAGGGGCAATTTAGACAGAAGCCAATTCACCTACCAGCATGTCTTTGGAGTGTGGGAGGAAACCAGAGTGCCTGGAGGAAACCCACGCAAGCACAGGGAGAACATGCAAACTCCATGCATGTAGTGTCAAAGCTGGGATTTGAACCCATGACCTACTTATTGCAAGGCAGAAGTGATAACCACTTAGCCACTGTGCCGCCCGCTGCTGTAGAGCAAGCCACTAGTTATACCTTCAGGTTCTCCAGTTTCCTCCCACACTCCAAAGACATGCTGGTGGGTTAATTGGTAGGAGGTAGGAACCTTAAACTGTAAGTATCCTGTGTAGTATGTCTGCAGTCTCTGACAATCTCCTGTAGTATGCTTGCAGTCTCTGATCATGTCCTGTAACATATCTGTAGTGTGTCTTGAAAGACCATTTCAGCTGTTTCTGGTGTATCAGTGGTTGTCGGGTCCAGGTACAGGTCGGGTTATCACTGAGAGTGACAAAAGCACCCATCTATCAAGCGGCTCCTAGAGGGGTGGCTCTAAATGTGGGGGCTCGTCCGGGATTTATTCTGCCCTGATAATTGCATCTGAAAGCACAAGCCAAGTCAATAAGATGGACCCCATCACCACTACCAGTTCATACAAATCAGGTCCTAAATGTTGGAGATTGATTGATGAGCGCAGCTAGTTTCCACACCGAAATATCTATTCTGAAGACCAGGTGACTTGAAAACTAGCGATGGCTACCCTAGTAGTGGTGAGAATCACAGCACCACTCGAGAAGACACCCTTAAGCAACCACCACCCCACACCCCCACACACAATGAAATTAACATGCTTAATAATCTGTTACAAAGAATGAGGTATAGGTGACTATAAGAGAGTTTGTCCAAGTCTGTTCAAGAGAAAGGAGAAATCAAGAGGGCTTAAGGTGAGAGAGGCAGTGACTGAAGTGCACATGCTCAGTTTTGCTGGAGATTTCATTAGTTGCTGCCTCAAGATATTTACAATCTAAGATCACTACATCACATATACTAGGTGCAATATAGACATGAGCCATTCATGGAGAGCATGCAAACTCCAAGGAGATAGTGTCATGGTTAGGATTTGAACCTATGACCCAAGTACTGTAAGAGCAGATGTGCTAACCACTAAACCACTGTGCAGGACCGTATCCCAAAGCTAGCTACTAAGCTCCTGTATTTGTATGGGCTTCCTCCAGGTACTCCAAAGACATGCTGGAAGGTTATTTGGCTCCCCCCTCAATTGTCCCTAGTAAATATATGGATGTAAGGTAGGAAGATTAAACTATAAATATCTCCTCTACCATGTCTTCAGTCTCTCGCCATCTCCTGTAGTATGTCTGCAGTCTCCAACCCTGTCCTGTAGTATATCTGAATTCTCTGACTATCTCCTGTAATATTAGTGCAGTATATCTTGAAAGACAATTTCAACTCTTTCTGATGTGTCAGTGGGTTCAGGTCCAGGTACAGGGCGGGTTATCACTAGGAGTGACAAAAAGACCTGTGAGGGAACCGTCCAGCACCCCGCTTTGCTACTTCTGTCAGTATACAGCTTCCTCCAGTCTAGAAGGTCCAGTTACAGGTCGGGTTATCACTGGGAGTGACAAAAGCACCCATCTATCAAACAGCTCCTAGATGGGTGGCTCCAAATGTGGGGGCTCGTCCGGGATTCCTTCTGAAAATACACAGTTATATCGGTCCTGTGGAACGCCTGCAGCCTCTCACCATCTCCTGTAGTCTTTTTTTAATATAAAGGAACTGATTGGGGCTGTTGCGATGTTCTTGCATTGGGACTGATCAGAGGATTTAAGTGCTTGGTCAGAAGTGCAGCATCACCCTCTGGGGCATGCATTTAGTAGGGCTGGAGATATGAAGTGCCTTTGTTCAGAGATTGCAGTGCAAGCATTGCCACTGAAGGGCATGCATTTAGTTTGAGCTTTGAAGTGCTGGCATCATGCCTCTGATGGGCATGTATTTAGTTTGACCTGAGTTTTGAAGTGCCTGTTGATAAGTGCACACATTGGAGGTTTGAAGTGCAAGCATCAGTACTGATCATGTTTGTATGATTTAATCACACTTACAGTTGTACTGCTAATTTATTAAGTGCTGACAAGTTACATATATCATACATTCACATCAGTCCCTTCCCTCAAGATGTTCCTAGTCTGCAGTTCCTTTATGTACTTAGGGCAATTTAGACAGGGGCCAATTCACCTACCAGCATGTCTTTGGATTGTGGGAGGAAACCAGAGTACCTGGAGGAAACCCACGCAAGCACAGGGAGAACATGCAAACTCCATGCATGTAGCGTCAAAGCTGGGATTTGAACCCATGACCTACTTATTGCAAGGCAGAAGTGATAACCACTTAGCCACTGTGCCGCCCACTGCTGTGGTGCAAGCCACTTGTTTTATCTTCGCTTTTTCAGTTTCCTCCCACACTCCAAAGACATGCTGGTAGGTTAATTGGTAGGAGGTAAGAACCTTAGACTGTAAGTATCTCCTGTAGTATGTCTGCAGTCTCTGACAATCTCCTGTAGTGAGTTTGCCGTCTCTAATCATGTTCTGTCATATATTTGTAGTGTGTCTTGAAAGACCATTTCAGCTGTTTCTGGTGTATCAGTGGTTGTCGGGTCCAGGTACAGGGCAGGTTATCACTGAGAGTGACACAAGCACCCATCTATCAATCGGCTCCTAGAGGGGTGGCTCTAAAATGTGGGGGCTCGTCCGGGATTCTTTCTGCTCTGAAAATTGCATCTGAAAGCACAAGCCAAGTCAGTAAGATGGACCCCATCACCACTACCTGTTCATGCAAAAACAGGTCCAGAGGTAGCTGTAAATGTGGGGGCTCGTCCGGGATTCCTTCTACCCTGATAATTGTATCTGAAAGTGTGCAATTAATTTCTATACAAATGTGTTTTCAGGTGAAATTCAGCATATTCGTTCATTCTGAAACATACGAATGAACCAAAATAATGTCAAACGCCCCCTAGGAACAGTAGAGAAAAAATCCAGTAGTGTCATGGTTGGGATTTGAACCCATGACCTACCTTTTGCAAGGCAGAAATGTCAACCACTTAGCCACTGTGCCACCCACTGGTGTAGAGCAAGCCACAAGTTTTACCTTCGGGTTCTTCAGTTTCCTCCCACACTCCAAAGACATGCTGGTAGGTTAATTAGTAGGAGGTATGAACCTTAGACTGTAAGTATCTTCTGTAGTATGTCTGCAGTCTCTGACCATCTTCTATATTGTCTCTGCAGTCTCTGACCATCTCCTATAGCAGTGATGGCGAATCTCGGCACCCCAGATGTTTTGGAACTACATTTCTCATGCACTCTATAGTGTAGTTGAGCATCATGGGAAATGTAGTTCCAAAACATCTGGGGTGCCAAGGTTCGCCATCACTGTCCTATAGTGTCTCTGCAGTCTCTGATCATGTCCTGAAATATATCTGTAGTGTGTCTTGAAAGACCATATTTATGTTTTCTGGTGTATCAGTGGTTGTCGGGTCTAGTTACAGGGCGGGTTATCACTGGGAGTGACAAAAGCACCCATCTATCAGGCGGCTCCAAATGTGGGGGCTCGTCCGGAATGCCTTCTGAAAATACACAGTTATATTGGTCCTGTGGAACGCCTGCAGCCTCTCACCATCTCCTGTAGTCTTTTTTTTTATATAAAGGAACAGATTGGGGCTGCTGCGATGTTCATGCATTGGGACTGATCAGAGGATTTAAGTGCTTGGTCAGAAGTGCAGCATCACCCTCTGGGGCATGCATTTAGTTGGGCTGGAGATATGAAGTGCCTTTGTTCAGAGATTGCAGTGCAAGCATTGCCACTGAAGGGCATGCATTTAGTTTGGTTTGAGCTTTGAAGTGCTGGCATCATGCCTCTGATGGGCATGTATTTAGTTTGACCTGAGTTTTGAAGTGCTGGTTGATAAGTGCACACATTGGAGGTTTGAAGTGCAAGCATCAGTACTGATCATGTTTGTATGATTTAATCACACTTACAGTTGTACTGCTAATTTATTAAGTGCTGACAAGTTACATATATCATACATTCACATCAGTCCCTTCCCTCAAGATGTTTATAGTCTGCAGTTCCTTCATGTACTAAGGGCAATTTAGACAGAAGCCAATTCACCTACCAGCATGTCTTTGGAGTGTGGGAGGAAACCAGAGTACCTGGAGGAAACCCACGCAAGCACAGGGAGAACATGCAAACTCCATGCATGTAGTGTCATAGTTGGGATTTGAACCCATGACCTACTTATTGCAAGGCAGAAGTGATAACCACTTAGCCACTGTGCCGCCCAGTTCAGTAGAGCAAGCCACTAGTTATACCTTCAGGTTCTCCAGTTTCCTCCCACACTCCTAAGACATGCTGGTAGGTTGATTGGTAGGAGGTAAGAACCTTAGACTGTAAGTATCCTGTGTAGTATGTCTGCAGTCTCTGACCATTTTCTATAGTGTCTCTGCAGTCTCTGATCACGTCCTGAAATATATCTGTAGTGTGTCTTGAAAGACCATTTTAATGTTTTCTGGTGTATCAGTGGTTGTCGGGTCCAGTTACAGGGCGGGTTATCACTGGTAGTGACAAAAACACCCATCTATCAAACAGCGAGTCCTAGATGGGTAACTCCAAATGTGGGGGCTCGTCCGGGATGCCTTCTGAAAATACACAGTTATATTGGTCCTGTGGAACGCCTGCAGCCTCTCACCATCTCCTGTAGTCTTTTTTTATATAAAGGAACAGATTGGGGCTGTTGCGATGTTCTTGCATTGGGACTGATCAGAGGATTTAAGTGCTTGGTCAGAAGTGCAGCATCACCCTCTGGGGCATGCATTTAGTAGGGCTGGAGATATGAAGTGCCTTTGTTCAGAGATTGCAGTGCAAGCATTGCCACTGAAGGGCATGCATTTAGTTTGGTTGGAGCATTGAAGTGCTGGCATCATGCCTCTGATGGGCATGTATTTAGTTTGACCTGAGGTTTGAAGTGCCTGTTGATAAGTGCACACATTGGAGGTTTGAAGTGCAAGCATCAGTACTGATCATGTTTGTATGATTTATTCACACTTACAGTTGTACTGATAATTTATTAAGTGCTGACAAGTTACATATATCATACATTCACATCAGTCCCTTCCCTCAAGATGTTCATAGTCTGCAGTTCCTTCATGTACTAGGGGCAATTTAGACAGAAGCCAATTCACCTACCAGCATGTCTTTGGAGTGTGGGAGGAAACCAGAGTACCTGGAGGAAACCCACGCAAGCACAGGGAGAACATGCAAACTCCATGCATGTAGTGTCATAGCTGGGATTTGAACCCATGACCTACTTATTGCAAGGCAGAAGTGATAACCACTTAGCCACTGTGCCGCCCACTGCTGCAGAGCAAGCCACTAGTTATACCTTCAGGTTCTCCAGTTTCCTCCCACACTCCAAAGACATGCTGGTGGGTTAATTGGTAGGCGGTAAGAACCTAATGCAGGCATATGCAATAAGCGGACCTCCAGCTGTTCCAGAACTACAAGTCCCATGAGGCATAGTAATACTCTTGACAGCCACAAGCATGACACCCAGAGGCAGAGGCATGATGGGACTTGTAGTTTTGCAACAGCTGGAGGTCCGCTAATTGCTTATCCCTGACCTAATGCCTCATACACATGACCAGTTTTCCCAATGAGAAAACTGCCATTTTTTAGATTGGTCGGTAAAACCGGTCGTGTGTATGCTCCATAGCAGTTTTTCTGACGAGAAAACTGCCCACAAAAAAAATTTGAACCTGCTCTATTTTTTCCCGTTGTGTTTCCCGTCAGTGTTTTTCTCGTTGTGAAAACCGTTTGTGTGTACGCTTTTCCGAGGGGGAAAAAACACGCAGTCTCAGAATCAAGTATGAGACGGGAGCGCTCATTCTGGTAAAACTAGCGTTCGTAATGGAGATAGCACATTCGTCACGCTGTCCCCTTTATAGTGCCGTTGTATGTGTTGGACGTCACCGCAATTTGGTCGAGTGTTTTTTTTGACTGAACGTGTGTATGCAAGTCAGGCTTGAGAGGAATCCCGTAGGGAAAAATTTGGGGTTTTGGCATGTCAGGAAAACCGGTGTTGTGTACATTGCGTTAGACTGCAAGTATCCTGTGTAGTATGTCTGCAGTCTCTGACCATCTCATGTAGTGTCTCTGTAGTCTCTGATCATGTCCTGAAATATATCTGTAGTGTGTCTTGGAAGACCATTTTAATGTTTTCTGGTGTATCAGTGGTTGTCGGGTCCAGTTACAGGGCGGGTTATCACTGGGAGTGACAAAAGCACCCATCTATCAAGCGGCTCCAAATGTGGGGGCTCGTCCGGGATTCCTTCTGAAAATACACAGTTATATTGGTTCTGTGGAACGCCTGCAGCCTCTCACCGTCTCCTGTAGTCTTTTTTTAATATAAAGGAACAGATTGGGGCTGCTGCGATGTTCATGCATTGGGACTGATCAGAGGATTTAAGTGCTTGGTCAGAAGTGCAGCATCACCCTCTGGGGCATGCATTTAGTTGGGCTGGAGATATGAAGTGCCTTTGTTCAGAGATTGCAGTGCAAGCATTGCCACTGACGGGCATGCATTTAGTTTGAGCATTGAAGTGCTGGCATCATGCCTCTGATGAGCATGTATTTAGTTTGACCTGAGTTTTGAAGTGCTGGTTGATAAGTGCACACATTGGAGGTTTGAAGTGCAAGCATCAGTACTGATCATGTTTGTATGATTTAATCACACTTACAGTTGTACTGCTAATTTATTAAGTGCTGACAAGTTACATATATCATACATTCACATCAGTCCCTTCCCTCAAGATGTTCATAGTCTGCTGTTCCTTCATGTACTAAGGGAAATTTAGACAGAAGCCAATTCACCTACCAGCATGTCTTTGGAGAGTGGGAGGAAACCAGAGTACCTGGAGGAAACCCACGCAAGCACAGGGAGAACATGCAAACTCCATGCATGTAGAGTCATAGTTGGGATTTGAACCCATGACCTACTTATTGCAAGGCAGAAGTGATAACCACTTAGCCACTGTGCCGCCCACTGCTGTGGTGCAAACTACTAGTTTTAGCCACTAGCCGCCTTCGGTTTCACCAGTTTCCTCCCACACTCCAAGGACACGCTGGTAGGTGAGAGTTTTGAAGTGCCTGTTCATAAGTGCACACATTGGAGGTTTGAAGCATCGGTACCGATCATGTTTGTATGATTTAATCGCACTTACAGTTGTACCGCTAATTTATTCATTAGAGGTATTTATTAAGTGCTGACAAGTTACATATATCATACATTCACATCAGTCCCTTCCCTCAAGATGCTGATCAAAGTCTGCGGTTCTGCCTATCAGGCGTCCAATCATGGAAGAGGACGGGAGAAGACATGAGGACTCGGAGTGTGGAGTACAGGGCCGAGATAGGTAAGTGCCGGGCGGGGGGCACACTGGCAGCAATTGATGGGTACAGTAGCTGCGTTTGATGGCACAGTGGTGGCAATGTATGGGTACAGTGGCTGCGTTTGATGGGCACAGTGGCTGCGCTTGATGTTTTGATGTTTTCTTGATGCCCCCCAAAAATCTTGAGCACCAGCCGCCACTGATTTTAACTGTACTGTCCTCACCGGGTCTCCCATCTTCACCACTACCTAACTCTGAGCACCGTTCCTTGGTCTCACCCCCTACCCACCTCCCAGTATTGCACCTTTAATTTGTTAATGACAACAATAAAAGCAGTAAACTAGATCCCCTGCAGCCAACAACAATAGACCCCCAGCAACAATAGATCCCCCGGCAACCATAGACCCCTCCAGCAACAAAAGATCTCCCTACAGACAGTATCGATAGACCATCCAGCAGCCAGCTACAATAGAATTCTCCCTCAACAGTAGATCCCTCCAGGCAACAACTGACTCTGCCAGCAACATAAGACCCACCCCAGCAACAATAGATGCCCCGTCAGCAACAATATACCGTATTTATCGGCGTATACCGCGCACTTTTTTGCCCTGAAAATCAGGGCAAAATCGTGGGTGCGCGCTATACGCCGATACCCGCTTTCCAGCGCCGAGTTTGAATACTGCGCCGGCATATACCGAGCGCAGTACACTCTTGTATAGTCGGGCAGTCTCGGCTCCTTCTCGTATTCACGTCCTGGACGTACAGGACGTGAGCGCGAGAGTAGCCGAGCCTGCCCAACTATACACGAGTGTACTGCGCCGGCATATACCGAGCGCAGTACACTCGTGTATCGTCGGG